>NW_027195736.1:57500-127500 GCF_038502225.1 Cherax quadricarinatus
GTATAGTATGTTTGAAACTTATCAGAGTCTGTGTTAAAGGTATTTGATGCAGCTGGTAGTTTACTTACTAGTGTTGATGCAACAGATGTGTAGAAGGAATTAAAGCAATTTGCCACCTTAGATGTTTCGTAGCATAGCTCGTTATCTATAGTGAGTAGTATGTTAGACCTATCTACTGGCTTATGGCTATACCCTAACTGTTTTAGTTGTTGTCAGAGCTTTCTGGGGTTATGCTTATACTCTTCAATTTTTGAGCAATAGTGCTTTGCCTTTGCTCCTTTTATGTCTCTGTACTCTGTTCCTCACCCTTTGGAATTCATTTAGTGATGCAATATTCTGTCTGTTTGCTTTAAATCTTTTTAGCAGCTGGTCTCTGAATTTCATATTATCTAATATCTCAGTAGTCATCCAGGGTTCAGTTCTTCGTTTAATCCTAACCTCTTTAACTGGTACAATATTATCAAGGATGGCAGTGAACATTGTTTTGAATTTTTCTCAAGCATCATTTACTCCCGTGCAACTTGTTATCTCTGTCCAGTCACAATTGTGTAGCCTTAACACTCTCTCCCTCCACCATATGGAGAGCAGTCATAGAGCCAGAAATGATTATGCACAGGTAAGAAAGGAGGCCCAACGACAATACGAAAATGACAGTAGCGAAAGCCAAATGTGACCCGAATCTGTTGTACAGCCACATCAGGAGGAAAACAACAGTCAAGGACCAGGTAATCAGGCTGAGGAAAGAAGGAGGGAAAGAAACGACCATGAAGTATGTGAGGAGCTCAACACGAGATTCAAAGAAGTATTCACAGAGGAGACAGAAGGGACTCTAGAAAGACGGAGAGGTGGGGTACATCAATTGATGTTGGACACAATACAATCGAGGAAGAGTCAGGCTAAAGCAGCACGGGTTTGATCCCCCGGCTAGTCGCAGTGTTGTTATTGATTAAATACCACTTGTTCGTGGTTGCAATACTATATATACTGCTTCTGGAGGCTAGTACACCAAACGGGGAGTAGAATGAAATTAGCTCTTAGACACCCACATCATCGTATGCCCTCGGATCACGGTACAACACCTAGCTCTGCTGGGTGCATGATCTTTGTATGATTGTATGGTCTAGTGGGTTAGAGCATCGTGAATTTTCGCTCACCATGAGGCGAGCTAAAACAACTAGGGTTCGATTCCTCAGCTAGTCGCAGTATTATTGTTGATTAAGTAAAGTATGTGTGTGTGTATATATGTATGAAGGTCAGTGTGACTGGCCTTCACACTGAGCGTCTCCCATCGAGTTAGAATGAGTAAAAAAAAAAAGAAACACATCAAATATCATTCATTCATTGGCGATATCGAATGTTTCCCCTTTTGTGTTGCGAATGAGAGAAGCAGCGAGTCACTGAGTGAGGCGCTGGTGACAATGAGTTTATGAATATGAAAACTGAAGACAAACACAAAGTTTCCTAAGAGAAGCAACGAATCTATGAAACTATGAGCACATCTTATTGCGTGATGGTTTGATCCCCAGCTGGTGTGCGCTAGTAGAATGCTTACCAACTGAGCGAGTCCTCACATGTATAAGACCTGTGTCAGGTTGTATTTTGTTTCGTTTTACAATGACGTGTAAGTATTTTGTAAGGCAGGTATGACTGTACCTATTATTTTGCAAAGATTATATATTTGCATATTGCATCAGTTTGCAAAGATTATACGTTTGTATATAACTTATTTAACTGTGTTAAAGAAGGTACAAAATAACGACACGTGAACTAGAGACACATGTGCACCGTTACGTAACTTTGTTGAGGAAACATTTCGCTCATCAGGTGACAGAAACGTTTCCTAATAAGTCCTTATACTTATTTAACTACTCCGTTGCACATTTTAATATTAATATTTTTTTTATATAATTGTAATCATTATTCGTGCTGTCTGTTTCTCTCTGAACATCTATTTCAAATGTATATTTTTTTGCTTCTATGTGATCTATCTATATTCATTAAATATATTTTTGTGTTTGTCAATCAATCTATCTTTTAGTTTATTTGTCTACTTTTCACACTCTACGATACTCACGGAGTTACTGTTCATCTCACTGAACAGATTTCTTCAATATTATTACGAAGAGTTTGCATATGTTTTTTCCAGCGTCAGTTTCCGAACGTTTAGTGCAAGCTTACATGTACAGTTTTCTTTATTTGGATAGGTTAGAGTGACCACAAATATGGAAATTAAGAAAAATAATTGCCTAACACGTCTGGCAACGCGCTGGTCGAGTTTAATTCGGAAACGAAATGACTAAATGCAGACATGACTCGTCAGGGGAGAATAAGTTGGAGAATGGGAAAGAGAAGGGATTGGAGAATGACAGCTTCACCGGTGTATCTCTCTGCCATCCCAGTCATTTAAAGCTTATGTGTTCCCTGACGTCCCAAACTCGGCCAGCTTTTGAAAGTCGTCTCATAAATAATGAAGGAGGGAAATCCGACTCTAGGAGGTAAAGATGCCTTGGCACCCCAACACAAGGTAATATAATGACCCAACCCCGTGCGAGGCACCCAGTTGGTCAGAGGTCCGAGCAAGAACAACTCACCTAGCTGTCTCCAGGACAAAGCTGCTCCGGTGGAGGATGAGGCAGCGACCTCGGTGTGGTCTAGTCAGCTTGTTGGTGTTGGTAGCAGGCTTGGGGCTTTTGCTGCCCCAGTGCCACAGTCTTGACTGGGAACAATTAGTACCCAAGGTCGTGTGTAAGCTGGAGAGGTGAGTCGAAGTGTGAGAACTCTGCTGGGAAGAATATGGGAAAATACTGGTTTGCCACTAGATCAATATAAGAATATAACTAAACACTGAATAATTTTAAGGTTGGGGTGATAAAATACATGAGTGGGAAAGGCTGAGTGAGAATACTACCTGCCTAGCAAAGGGTTGATACCGACCTGGTATATGCTAATCATAATGTACGAGTGTTGAGAAATGAATAGAGAATACTGTTTGTGTTAATAACTGAAAGATGGTAGAAGGTTTCAAGAAGTAACAGGAAAACTGTCTTCATTCGACACCTAACCAATATTTGGAAGACTGGTTCATGTGGTGACTGAAAAAGACTGAATTATATTAGGAATGGCTAATGCTACATCCAGTATTAATAAGGAAAGACTGCATTATGTTTCGGGTGAGAAACATTGCTTTATATTACACTGTTTCATGACCCTACTAAATGAAAATACTAGAAGCGGTGACCGAGAAATATTGCTTTAGGAGGTGACTGGTAAACTATTTCGAGAGTGAACATCATGTGATCTTGTGCTAGGAAATAAGTGAGAGTCTAGTAACACAGGTTACTGAGGTACCATTCCCGCCTTCTCTCCCTCGGCTTGTTCAAGATACCAACACAAACACGTAAATAAATTCGTTGCTGCAGATATCTTTAGATTTGTTAGCCATTTCCTCCTGAGATTAAGGTGTTCTTAGATTCGGAAAACAAGATAATGTATGTGTCTGTTCTTTAATAACATTCAGTGTTGTATAGAATACAAATACATTGAACCAAGGGCCTTCATTGTGAGAAAAACGCTATTGCACTGAGATAAGAGGTGCTTAAGAGAGAGGGAGAGAGAGAGAGAGAGAGAGAGAGAGAGAGAGAGAGAGAGAGAGAGAGAGAGAGAGAGAGAGAGAGAGAGAGAGAGAAAGAGAGAGAGAGAAATTAAAATCTACACGCTCTCAGCGATTCTGATCATCACTCTGTGTGAGATGTGTAAAAATGAGAAATCAATTATCACATCACAGTTATTCATAAATGTCATTATTATCACTTGCACTCTCAGTGGTTTACCACTTCCCGTGATAATAATAATAATAATAATAATAATAATAATAATAATAATAATAATAATAATAATAATAATAATTGTATTATTATTATTATTATCAATAATAATAATAATAATAATAATAATAATAATAATAATAATAATAATAATAATAATAATATTATTATTATTATTATTATTATTATTATTATTATTATTATTATTAGTAAAGAGGAAGCAATGGGTTGAAAAGAGCCCTCATAACCTCCGTTTTTTCCAGGTTGTGGCAACAAGGAAAGGGGCAACTCAACATACTGGGAAACGTCTGCCAACTCCACGTTGTGATGAGCAGATTTGGACGCCGGAAAGCCACTCTCTCCTGCCCCGTCTGGACTGATGTGAAGGGAAAGGGTCAGTACTAAGCCGTATGTGCTGGTAGACGAATAAACTCCTGGGTTCTGCCTCCTAACCCAAAGATCGACCGGTGTAATGAGCTTACTCCAGGTGCAAGTGCTAACGTTGGGCATCATGATTCCTTACGCATATTGCCCTTGTTCGCATAGAAGTAATTAGGTCCCTGGGTGTTAGCCGAGTCTTGTGGGCTGCATCCTGGGGAGGAGGATAGAAGTATTGTCTCAGAATGCGGCAATCATTCTGTCCTTCAGTGCTCTTAAATCTAATAATGCCACAGTACTTTGACCCTCTACTATATTTTTAAAAGCGTCTATTAATATTCATTTATTGTCTTGCCATTTCAGTGTATAAATTTCTGTTTAAAATCACTCTGTATCTACATTATGACCTATAATATGATCTTTCTTTGCATGGAGAGATGTGGAGACTCCAACTGTGTGTATGAAGGTTGTACGACTCCACGTAAAAAATATTCCTATTCATTAAGTTTTTTTTAGACTGGTTATAAATGACCATAATTTTTAAAGGGGTGGACCGGTAAGCCAGCGGAAGGCCTCGGTCAGATGACCAAAAGCTCCAAAGGCGGGTCATCATCTGACTAAGACCCGCGTCAGGAAACATTTGTCCTGTTTCCTGACGAACCTTACCTAACCTAACCTATTAAGTTTTTAGATATATGATGTAAAACATTTTAGGCACGGAATCCCAGCCTCTGTTTTAGTAAGATCCTTCACCTCATTTGTAGGCAAATTACTAGAGTCAATTATAACTAATAATATAAGAAGCCGTCTTGATAAGCACAGCTTGATTAATAATACTCAGCATGGATTCAAGAGGGACTATTCTTGCCTAACTAATTTATTAACTTTCTTCAGTAAGCTTTTGAGGCCGTTGATCAGTATAAAAAGTTCGATATTGTTTATTTGGATTATAGTAAGGCTTTTGATAGAGCACCGCACCAGAGACTTAAAGAAAGTGGCAGCTCATGGAATTGGGGGAAAAGTTCTGTCATGGATCGACTCATGGCTCACCAATAGGAACCAGAGGGATCAATTTTAGGCCCATTGATGTGTATAATATATATTAATTACCTTGACGAGGAAATTACTAGTGATATTAGCAAATTCGCTGATGACACGAAGATAGGTAGGATTATCGATTCAGATGTACAGTGTTAGTCATGGTATTGTGCCGCCCCTCCCCCACACACGTACCAAAACAAACACATACAATGAGAGATTATAATATATATATATATATATATATATATATATATATATATATATATATATATATATATATATATATATATATATATATATATATATATATATATATATATATATATATATATATATATATGTGTGTATATATATATATATATATATATATATATATATATATATATATATATATATATATATATATATATATGTATATTATATATATATATATATATATATATATATATATATATATATATATATGAACATGTATATATATATATATATATATATATATATATATATATATATATATATATATATATATATATATATATATATATATATATATATATATATATATATATATATATATATATATATATATATATATGTCGTGCCGAATAGGCAGAACTTGCGATCTTGGCTTAAATAGCAACTCTCATCTTGCCATATAGGACAAGTGAAAATTTGAGTATGCAATAATTTCGCAAAAATCATTTTGAACCTAACGAAAAAAATATATTTCACTGTGTTTGTTTAGTATTAAATTAATCTAAACAAATCTAAAATATATTTAGTTGGGATAGGTTATAATAAATTGCGCTTGTTATAATAAGGTTAGGTAAGTTTTCTAAGTTCCTTTTGGTGGAAAATTAAAAATTTTTACATTAACATCAATGAAAAAAATATATCCTTAAACGTATAAGAGAAAATTTTAGAAAGGATTTAATTTTAAATGAGTTCTTGCTAATTGACCAGTTTTACATATTCGGCACGACATATATATATATATATATATATATATATATATATATATATATATATATATATATATATATATATATATATATATATATATATATATATATATATATATATATATATATATATATATATATATATATATATATGCACAATTACTGAGGTTTTAATCCTTGGTGCTGCGTCTTTTATGCTTAATCACGACCCACAGCCGTGTAGGAAGACTCCCACACAAATTCTTGAAAGTTTGGAGAGGTATGTTATTCCATGCCTCATGTAGAGCAGCCTCCTCCAGCTGCGGGATGGAACTGATATCCTTGCCCAGAGAACTTTGTTTCACTATTGACCAGAGGTTCTCAATAGGGTTTAGGTCTGGAGAATTGTCTGGTCAGTCATTAAAGAACCACACTTCACAGTTCTTAAGCCATTGAACTACTGATTTGGCGTTATGACACTGTGCACCATCCTGCATGAAAGCCGTATCCCCACACTTGTCAAACACCTCGGGTAAATTGTCACACAATAACTCCAGGTAATTATATTGGTTCATATACTGGTTTTTGGGAAGCACAATGAGTTCATTAACACTCTGAGCACTGAAACACCCCCAAATCATGAGCGAGTCTGGGCGTTTGGTGGTTCCACAGGTGTAGCGTGGGTCTAGTGGGTCACTGCCTCTGGGCTGGTACATGTTCCCCAAGGTTACAGGTGATGGTGAAGTTGCTTCATTCCTCCAAAGTACTTCAGACCACTGTTGAGGATTCCAGTGAAGATATTTCTTTGCATAATCAAGCCTACAGTTCTTCTGTGGCTTGGAGAGGATCGGTTTCTTAACCTGGCTGTGACTGCTGTACCCCAGTTCTGACACACGTCTGTTAACAGTTCTTACAGACACCTCTGCGAGAAGATGTGGGTTCTTTTCTTTCAGTTCTCTAGCAGTTATCTTAGGTGTACTTTCTGTTTCTTTAACACAGTTAAAGATGTCTTCTTCGATGGGCCAGGCCAAGGTTTGCCAGACAGTAACTCGACACTGCTACCAGTTCCTCACTGAACACTCACACACACCAACATTCTCCACTATTTCTTTCGTCTGGTGCCCAGCTTTGTGAAGCCCTGTGATTTGAGCTATAGTTTCAGGTGTTAAAGACTTCCTTTTATCCATAATCAAACATCTATAGCCCCCAAAACCAAAGGGAACACCGGACAAAAGATGGGGTGGATGAGAGACAAAAGTGCAACACTTCCTCTCACCAGGCAGCCATGTGAGCACTGAGGAGTCACTGTGGAGTGTGGAAGCAGACTGTGACATCATGCTATCGGCTGCTCCTCTGCATAATGCACTGACGAAAAACACCCTCTTGTATGGTAGGCCTTCGATTTTCGTCACGGCATTATGCCGGAGAGCTCACCCGGCATAATGCTATGACATGGGGATTTAGTCAAACTCAATCCCTGGTCAGAAAAGTGGCAGATGTAGTTCAATGTAGATAAATACAAAGTTCTACAGCTCGGGAATGTTCATAACCCTAGCACATCTCAGCTTAATAATACTGAACTTAACAACAGAGAATGTAAAGAGGACTTGGGGGTTGTGGTAAGCAGCAACCTTAAGCCAGGACAGCAATGCCTAAGTGTACGTAATAAGACAAATAGATTACTAGAATTTATATCAAGAAGTGTAAGCAACAGAAGTCCAGCGGTTATACTACAGCTTTATATATCATTAGTAAGGCCTCACCTAGATTACGCAGCTCAATTCTGGTCTCCATATTACAGAATGGATATAAATTCGTTAGAAAACATTCAGCAAAGAATGACAAAATTAATTCATAGCATTAGAAATTTTCCGTATGAAGACAAATTGAAGCCTCTTAAATTACATTCACTTGTAAGACGAAGAATGAGAGGAGACATGATCGATGTGTATATGTGGTAGATGAGTATTAATAAAGGGGATATAATGAAAAAAAAATAAGCAGTATAATGTGATCCTTTATTGACAATGTTTCACCTACACAGTGGGATTTATCAATTCACAAACAGATCTACCTGGGTGAGAGATATGTGAGTATTTATAGGATGGAGTCAAGTGGAGAATGCTGGGTAGGTTGGATCTGATAAGGGCGTGCACGGGACTGGCAGGTGCGTACGTAGTTATGTGGTATAACGATGAAGAAGTTTCTTGGCAAGGGGTTCAGCTATGTTATAGAATGGTTGTTTTGGCTGAAGTTGTTGTATATACAGATAAGTGATGATTCCAGGATTCTGTGGTATTGATTGTTTTCTTCTCTGGTGATAAGTCTTGCGTTTCTGTAGTTGATTAAATGGTTGTGTAAATTTCGGTGTTAAACACAAGCAGTCCTTAAATCGTCCGATTTGCCTGCGTACTGTGTTCTGAAGTACGTGTTTGGAGGCCTTTGGATGTTTCACCCACGTATAATTTGCTCCAGTCATTACATGGGATTATGTATACAGCTGCAGAGGACTGGAGCCTGATGGTGGTGGATGTGGAGGTAGATACTTGGCATGAGGTATTAGAAAAGATGTTGGAAACGTGTTTGGCAATGGAGTTGGTGGGGAGGACTATGTATCTTCTCTTGGCAGTGTCTTCTCTGGGTATGTTAAAGATGTTATATGTCCGGCGTCTGCAGTCTCTGATAAACTGACGAGGATAGTGAAGTTAAGAAGATACTTGTTTAATTAGAGAGCATTCTTCCTCAAAGAACTCATTGCTGCAGATCCGGCGTGCACGCAGGAAAAAGCCTGTAATTACACCACGTTTGGTTTTGGTGTCGTGGTGAGCATAGAAGTGGAGAAGATCATGTTGGTTGGTAGGTTTTCGATAGACTTTAAAACAAAGTTCTTGGTCAGCCGTGAAGAAGGTTATATAGATGTCCTATGAACCAAGATTCCATGAAGTTGCAGTGTCTGACAAGTTGTACATGAATGGTATACATTCATGTCTTCCATTCATATCCTTGAATTTGCATTGATAAAGCCACTGTATGGCGAAATGTCTACTATAAAGATTCCCACATGTTACACATGTGTCTGAATTTTCATCTTGTCGGTATTGTATACCATTCATGTACAGCTTGTCAGACACTGCAACATCATGGAATCTTGGTTCAGAGGACATCTATATAACTTTCCTCACAGCTACTACTACTACTACAACTAACCCATTCCATGGGTATGACCTACTTCCACTGGGGAATCCTGCCTACCAGTGACTATGCCCTCGTCCCTACACGTCCCCTTCTACCTGACGCCAGTATATAAGCGCCAGACTTCTTGCCTGTGCTCCAGAATCTTCACGACTACGGTGCTTTTCACACCAACTTCAAGGCTGAGGGACTGATTACCTTATCTTCTGTATATAGTTTTACTGTCTTCCATTCATGTCCTTGAATTTGTATTGATAAAGCCACTGGATGACGAAACGTCTATAATAAAGATACCTACTTGTTGCACGTGACTAAATTTTCATCTTGTCGGTACTGTATATCATTCATGTATATATATATATATATATATATATATATATATATATATATATATATATATATATATATATATATATATATATATATATATATATATATATATATATATTATTTTTTCAAGGCTAGTTCATTTAAAAATATTTTGTTGGGTCCCTTTTTCTTTTCTTGTGTGCTCATTGTCCTTTAGGCAGCATCCGTCGTATTATGCATGTTTGTTTCATTATGCCCATGTTTTGTGAGCCATCTTTGTTGAATTATGTCTTAATAATGATTGTTTTTGTCACAGCGTGTCTGTCTAGTGAGTATCAGGTGGAAGATCAAGCCTCATTGAATCCTTGCGTTGACCAGTTTTGTTTTGTCCAGTCTGCATCCTGTGTATTCTCGCGCATCACACATTGCGCAACGCGATGTACGCTCAAAACATGAACATTTCTGTTTTATCTTTTTTTCCTGGCAGCTCTGAGCCGCAACGGGTACGGGGTGGTGGACGACACGACCAGGGACTTTTTCAGAAAAGCTATCAGTGCGGGAATCGTCAACAAGAAGGCGATAGACGAGTGGCTCAAGTCCTAGCTAACTTCTTCCCGAAACGAGTCGCCATCGCATCCAGCACTTTCATAAGGGATCTAATCAGGACAAAATCGAACCACCACGAACCGGTCAATGCAGAAGTTTACACTATACCTTGTGGAGGATGCGACAGAATATATATAGGTGAAACAGCAAAGAACCTCGAAACACGTCTCAATGAACACATAACGTATGTAGGAACGATAACTTCAACAATGCCTGCGTACAACACCGGAATTCCACCAATGAGAGAACCTAATTTCTAAAGACGTAAGTGCCTTGAATCATCATTAATCGTTGTTTCTAATACAATCAAGCAAAATAAAGGCAGCTTCATCATCCTGAAGTATTAGCAAAAATCCTCCTCAAAACAATGAAACCAGCCATCACATAGGCTCTGCTGCTAATACTACATAAGAATATAAGAGGAGGAACCCTGAAACAGATCTCAAATCCTATCACTAACAGAAATATTTTTATGCTTCCCAAATAATGGCTTTTATACCTTTTACTCATGTGCAAGTTGATTGTTCTACCACATTGTATTACTACTACTACTACAACTAATATTACTACTACTACTATTACTACAACTAATATTACTACTACTACTCCTACAATTAATATTACTACTACTACTATTACTACAACTAATATTACTACTACTACGCCTACAATTAATATTACTACTACTACTACTATTACTACAACTAATATTACTACTACTACTACTACTACTCCTACAATTAGTATTATTACTACTACTACTACTCTTACTACAACTAATATTACTACTACTACTCCTACAATTAATATTACTACTACTACTACTACTACCGCTAGTATCACACCTCTAAGCCTACGTATACCTTCTGTGTCCATGTATTGTTTGTAACGGCTTGATAAAGCTCCTGGAGAGCGAAACGTTGCCACAGTAACATGTCACATTTGTTGCACTAGTGTCCTTTTATCTAACATATTGTCGGTAAGTCTACCAAAATTAATACAATATATTTCCCGGAAATCTTCCTAAAAAAAAAATCTTACCTCCCCCCACCATCACAGAAATCTTACACCCTCTTCGGTAATTACCCCCGTCATGGAATTCTTAAACCCTTCAAGGAAATCATTTATATTAAAATGAGGTTTCAGGTGTTTTTTTTTTTTATCAGTCCAAAATCCTGCTGAGAAATCCTAAGTCTCTTCAAAATGTTCCGAGTCGTTTCTGAATGACCTACGTATACCTTCTGAAGATGGCGTGACTGTTAGCGGCAGTTATACAAACTCTCAGGCTTGACTAATGTGAGAGTATACACACACACTCTAACTCTCTGAAGTCGAATGAATGAGTTGAATTCTTTCATTTCTTTACTCGCAATCTCTGTTCTGGAATATTTACATAATAAGTAAATATTTATGGAAATATACATACAACATTCGAAATAATAATGCTCTTAAATACAATACACATTTCGAAACTGGCTTATTATTGGGACAACGTTTCACACTGTGTCTAACTTCATCAAGTCATCAAATAAGAACGATTTGACGAAGGTTTCTACAGAGAGAAACATTGTCGCAATAAGAGCCTGTTCAGTAACTTGCGTCTATTCTTCACTGTACTCAACAGTACGAAATTTGGATCAAATAAGACTTTTAAAATGTGCATGTAGTGTGAAATTTATGTTGGGTAAAAACTTTTCACCATTATGTACGACTTTTCTGGCTACTTGGTAATGAAAACATTAAGTAACTTTATTATGGAAACGTTTCGTAATATTTACGAAGTGTTTCGTAATTATTACCTAACGTTGCATAAGTGCAGTAATATAATAATGAAACCACGAAACAAGTGGTATTGACACATTTACCAAACCGTGGCCAGCCGGGATTAGATCCTGCGACACATTCTCCCGCCTCAAGAGACTGAACAACGTTCACACTCACTTAACTACTCAACCAGCAACGCGGTTAAAGCAATGTGAACATTGTTCTATCTTTTGAGGCGGGAGAACGTATTGCAGGATCTCATCTTGGTTGACCGCAGGCGATCTTAACAATGCAAGACAAGCCAAGTTCAAGTATTTTCACACGTTTCAGTGCGCCATTAGGAGTTGTGCAATGTTGCAAGGGCAGGAGAAAATGGGGGGGAGGGGGGGAGTTTTTTCAGAGTATGTTAGCATGGATGACACCCGGGAGGATCTCTGAATGAGGAAGGGGAGGCCAAACCCATTGCCAGCCGCCACCAGTCGCCCCACACTCCGCCCTCTATGGGGTCGAGTGGAGTAGGCTCCACAGTTTGCAGATAGCATGAGATAAAATAACTAGGGGATAGTTAATAGCCAACCCTAAGTTCCATATCGCTGGAAACAGGTCTTGTGTCATAAGTTACATTACAACACTGTGGATCATCCACATACAGAATGTAGCTATTATTTACAATCGTCTAACTAATGAAACAGAAGGAATAAATGCACTCATTTTGACTTAAGAAATCGTAATGACACGATTGCAAATAAACCATACCCCCGGCCGGGACTGAACCCGCGGTTACCTGGAGGTTACCTGGAGGTTACCTGGAGGTTACCTGGAGGTTATTCCGGGGATCAACGCCCCCGCGGCCCGGTCCATGACCAGGCCTCCCGATGGATCAGGGCCTGATCAACTTGGCTGTTACTGCTGGCCGCACGCAGTCCAACGTACGAGCCACAGCCCGGCTGATCCGGCACTGACTTTAGGTATCTGTCCAGCTCTCTCTTGAAGGCAGCCAGGGGTTTATTGGCAATTCCCTTAATGCTTGATGGGAGGCTGTTGAACAGTTTTGGGCCCCGGACACTTATGGTGTTTTCTCTTAGTGTACCAATGGCGCCCCTACTTTTTATTGGCGGCATTTTGCATCGCCTGCCCAGTCTTTTGCTTTCGTAGGGAGTGATTTCTGCCCGTCGCGTTAGCCACTAGACCAGCTAGCCACAATAGTTGGATGAATCTTATTGTGGCTAGCTGGTCTAGTGGCTAACGCGACGGGCTGGATTTTTGAGACTCTATGACCGCGAGTTCAATCCCGGCCGGGGGAATGTTTTTTTTGTACTCATTTTATCAACAGGTAATACCCGATGTCCCAGAACTTAAGTTAAGATAAGATTTCGTTCTGATTTTTAACCCCGGAGGGTTAGCCACCCAGGATAACCCAAGAAAGTCAGTGCGTCATCGAGGACTGTCTAACTTATTTCCATTGGGGGTCCTCAATCTTGTCCCCCAGGATGCGACCCACACCAGTCGACTAACACCCAGGTACCTATCTGCTGCTAGGTGAACAGGACAATAGTATAAGGAAACGTGTCGAAATGTTTCCACCCGCCGGGAATCGAACCCGGGCCCTCCGTGTGTGAACATGCCTGTGTGAATTCTCCTATTCAAACTTTCATTTCTTGTAATAACTAGGCAATTCCTGTTTTTTTCTTTTTAACCCCACTATTATTATTACCTGGTAAAGTGTATGGTAGAGTTATTATTGAAAGAATTAAGAGTAAGACGAGAGATGCCAAGCCCATGATGATCCTTTTCAAATCACTTGTTCTCTCTAGGCTGGAATACTGCTGTACATTAACATCTCCATTCAAAGCAGGTGAAATCGCAGATCTAGAGAGTGTACAGAGATCCTTTACTGCACATATAAGTTCTGTCAAGCACCTTAACTACTGGGAACGCTTGGAAGCACTTGACTTGTACTCGTTGGAACGCAGGAGGGAGAGATATATCATAATCTACACTTGGAAAATCTTGGAAGGAATGGTCCCAAATCTGCACACAGAAATCACTCCCTACGAAAGTAAAAGACTGGGCAGGCGATGCAAAATGCCCCCAATAAAAAGTAGGGGCGCCATTGGTACACTAAGGGAAAACACCATAAGTGTCCGGGGCCCAAAACTGTTTAACAGCCTCCCATCAAGCATTAGGGGAATTGCCAATAAACCCCTGGCTGCCTTCAAGAGAGAGCTGGACAGATACCTAAAGTCAGTGCCGGATCAGCCGGGCTGCGTGCGGCCAGCAGTAACAGCCTAGTTGATCAGGCCCTGATCCATCGGGAGGCCTGGTCATGGACCGGGCCGCGGGGGTGTTGATCCCCGGAATAACCTCCAGGTAACCTCCAGGAAAGACGGAGAATAGGATAGCAGATGAACAAGGAGGCTTTAGGAAAGGTAGGGGGTGTGTGGACCAGGTGTTTACAGTGAAACATATAAGTGAACAGTATTTAGATAAGGCTAAAGAGGCCTTTGTGGCATTTATGGATTTGCAAAAGGCGTATGACAGGGTGGATAGGGGGGCAATGTGGCAGATGTTGCAGGTGTATGGTATAGGAGGTAGGTTACTGAAAGCAGTGAAGAGTTTTTACGAGGATAGTGAGGCTCAAGTTAGAGTATGTAGGAAAGAGGGAAATTATTTCCCAAGTAGTCACAGTTGCTCTTTGCTGATGACACTGTGCTCTTGGGAGAGTCTGAAGAGAAGTTGCAGAGAATGGTGGATGAATTTGGTAGGGTATGCAAAAGAAGAAAATTAAAAGTGAATACAGGAAAGAGTAAGGTTATGAGGATAACAAAAAGATTGGGTGATGAAAGATTGGATATCAGATTGGAGGGAGAGAGTATGCAGTAGGTGAAAGTATTCAGATATTTGGGAGTGGACGTGTCAGCGGATGGGTCTATGAAAGATGAGGTGAATTATAGAATTGATGAGGGGAAAAGGGTGAGTGGTGCACTTAGGAGTCTGGGGAGACAAAGAACTTTGTCCTTGGAGGCAAAGAGGGGAATGTATGAGATTATAGTTTTACCAACGCTCTTATATGGGTGTGAAACATGGGTGATGAATGTTGCAGCGAGGAGAAGGCTGGAGGCAGTGGAGATGTCATGTCTGAGAGCAATGTGTGGTGTGAATATAATGCAGAGAATTCGTAGTTTGAAAGTTAGGAGGAGGTGCGGGATTACCAAAACTGTTGTCCAGACGGCTGAGGAAGGGTTGTTGAGGTGGTTCGGACATGTAGAGAGAATGGAGCGAAACAGAATGACTTCGAGAGTGTATCAATCTGTAGTGGAAGGAAGGCGGGGTAGGGGTCGGCCTAGGAAAGGTTGGAGGGAGGGGGTAAAGGAGGTTTTGTGTGCGAGAGGCTTGGACTTCCAGCAGGCATGCGTGAGCGTGTTTGATAGGAGTGAATGGAGACAAATGGTTTTTAATACTTGACGTGCTGTTGGAGTGTGAGCAAAGTAACATTTATGAAGGGGTTCAGTGAAACCGGCAGGCCGGACTTGAGTCCTGGAGATGGGAAGTACAGTGCCTGCACTCTGAAGGAGGGGTGTTAATGTTGCAGTTTAAAAACTGTAGTGTAAAGCACCCGTCTGGCAAGACAGTGATGGAGTGAATGATGGTGAAAGTTTTTCTTTTTCGGGCCACCCTGCCCTGGTGGGAATCGGCCAGTGTGATAATAATAATAATAATAATAATAATAATAATAATAATAATAATAATAATAATAATAGTAATAATAATAATTATGATAATAATAATAATAATATTATTATTATTATTATTATTATTATTATTATTATTATTATTATTATTATTATTATTTTATTTTATTTATTATTAACACTTCTGCCGATTCCCACAAAGGCAGGGTGGCCCGAAAAAGAAAAACTTTCATCATTCACTCCATCACTGTCTTGCCAGAAGGGTGCTTTACACTACAGTTATAAAACTGCAAAATTAACACCCCTCCTTCAGAGTGTAGACACTGTACTTCCCATCTCCAGGACTCAAGTCCGGCCTGCCGGTTTCCCTGAATCTCTTCTTAAATGTTACTTTGTTCACACTCCACCAGCACGTCAAGTATTAAAAACCATTTGTCTCCAATCATTCCTATCAAATCAACAAAAAACCCCCAACAATAGATTTGTAGCCACGTAAATATCTTGTTGATTTTATTTTTAAATACTTACAAAAAAATATATATATATATATATATATATATTTTATATATATATATATATATATATATATATATATATATATATATATATATATATATATATATATATATATATATATATTTTTTTTTTTTTTTTTTTTTTTTTATCACACTCTGGGTTCCTTCCAAAAAAGGGGGCCCCGAAAAAAAAAAAACTTTTACCATCATTCACCCCCATCACTGTCTTGCCAGAAGGGGTTTTTCACTACAGTTTTTTAAAATGCAACATTAACACCCTCCTTCAGAGTGCACACTGTACTTCCCCCCCTTTCCCGGACTCAAGGTCCTTTCCCAACCCCCAAACGTGGGCTCTGCCCTTCAAATTTTTTACTTTTCCTAATTTCCCAAAAGCACCCAAATATTTTCCCTTTGCCCCCATTCACTCCTATCAAACACGCTCACGCATGCCTTGCTGGAACCAAGCCCCCGACACAAAACCTCCTTTTCCCCCCCCCCTCCAACCCCCCCCTAGGCCGACCCCCACCCTGCCCTCTTCCCTTTCCCCTACAGACTGATACACTTGAAGTCATTTGTTTTGCCCATTTCTCTAATGTCCAACCCCCTCAACAACCCTTTTCCCCCCCCCCTGGGCAACAGTTTTGGTAATCCCGCACCCCCTCCTAACTTCCCAAAATACAAAATTTTCTGCATTATATTCACACCCACATTGCCCTCAGACATGACATCTCCACTGCCTCCAGCCTTCTCCCCCCAACATTTTATCACCCACGCTTCACACCCAAAAAGAGCCAATTTGGAAAACTATACTCTCATCCCTTCCCCTTTTGGGCCCCCAAGGGCAAAAAATTCTTTGTCTCCACAGACTCCCAAGTGCACCACTCACCCTTTTTCCCCCTCAATTTAAGGGGTTCACCTCATCTTCATAGACCCATCCGCTGACACGTCCATTTTCCCCAAAAATTTGAATACGTTCAACCTCCATACTTCTCCCCCCAACTAATTCAATCTTTTATCACCAATCTTTTGTTATCCTCATAACCCATTTTTTCCTTTTATCTAATTTTTAATTTTCTTTTGCACACCCTACCAAATTCATCCCCCAAATCTTTTCAGAACTTTTAAAATTTCCCCCAAAGAGCAAAAAGGTCATCAAAAGAGCAGCGGGACAACCCCACTTTGTGTGGTTTTTCTTTTTTAACCCACGCCCCCAAAGGCCCCCCTTTTCCCTTTCTTAAACCCCATCTATAAAAATTTTAAAAACCCGGTGACATCAAAAATCCTTACTAAGGCCTATTTTTACGGGGAAAAAAATTTCCCCTTTTCCCTACATCCCTTTTAACTTGACCCTCATACCCCGAAAAACTTCTTAAAGTTTTCCCAGAACCACCTCCTACAAATACCCCCTTGCAAATCTGCCACATTGGGGCCTAAACCCTCCTTACCCCTTTTTCCAAAATTTCCAAAAAATGCCAAAAGGTTTTTTTAGCCTTATTAAATACTGTTCACTTATATGTTTCACTGAAACACCTGGTCCACACCCCCTTTTCCCTTTTCCTAAAGCCCCCTTTTGTTCATCTGCTATCCTATTCTTTTCCAAATTTTAATTTTTCTTCTTTATAATTCCCCATACCCCTTTTTACCAGGTAATAACCAGACTTATCCCCAAAATTTTTTTGATTTTTTTTATTTTTTGGGCCTTTATAAAAAAAATCCATGCATGCCTCTCCAACCCAGGTACCTTTCCCTTTTCCCAAACTTTTATTAAAAACCTGCCCCCCAACCACTCCAAAACTATACCCCCCACCTGTTTTTAAAAATTTTATTTTTATCCCATCAACCCCGGCTGCCTTCCCCTTTTTTCATTTTACCCCAGCCCACGAATTTCCCCCACACTCACAACTGGCCTTTCCTCACCCACAAGATGTTTTTCCCTCCCCCCCTATACACGAAATCACAGTTTCCCCTATCTTCATCAACATTTAAAAATTTCCCCTCAAAATATTCTCCATCTCCCCCCAAACCCCTCTAACCCCATTTAATAACTCTCCTCCTTTTTTTAACTGACAAATCCATTTTTTCCCCCGGGGTTTTCTTAACTGTTAATTCACCAAAACTTTTTTTTTATTTTCAACAAAATTTGTTGATAACTCACCCCCTTCTCATTTGCCCCCTTTTAATTTTTCAATTTTTTTTAACCTTTTTCTCTTTTCCCATAATTCCCTTCCCCTCCTTCATCATTTTACTTTAAAAACTTCAAAGCTTAAAATTTTTTCCCCCCTTTTCTACTCTTTTACATCATCATTCCAACCCAATTTTTCCCCCCTTCCCTCCTGCACCCACTCCCCCCTGTAAACAAAATTTCTAAAACCTCACTACATTTTTTTAAACCCAGCCCATACCTCTTCGACCCTTTTTTATGCCCCCATTTGCCCATCTATCCTCCAATAGCTGTTTTTAAATTTACCCAATGGCCCTCTTTTTTGGGGTTTTAAACCTTCACCCCCTCTTCTTCCTGATGCTTCTATTTCCTTTTATCCCATCTTTCCTTTTTCCCCAGTGTAGGGTACAACCAGAAAGGATCTGAATATTTGGGGGTCTATAAACATGTACCCCGAAGTTACTCCCTTTTTATCTACCAAACAAAAATCCAACAAACTAATAATTTTGCCCACATCAACGGGATACTTTTTTTATCCCTTTTTCTTTTAAAAAATGTATTACCTATAACTAAACCCCTTTCTATACAAACAATCAAAGGGCCCCCCTTATCATTTACACCCGGCACCCCAAAAATTTACCACCACAACCCTCTAAAAGTTTCTCCTACTTTAGCATTCAGGTCCCCTTCCACAAATTTCCCCCATTTGGGTTTAAAGGTCTTATACATTCCCCTTTCATTCCCAAAAATTTTTCTCTCCTCTGCATTTCTCCAGGATACACGCTATTATGACCCACTTCGCATCCAACCTTTACTTTTTAAACCAATAATTTTTGAATTTTCACACCATTTTCCCCTTTTTCCTCCATAACTGGGGTCATTTAAATACGAAAAACTTCCTTTGCCCCTTTAAATCTCTCAGATAATTGGGGTTTAATTTCCCCTTTATTTCCCCCCTGAAACCCCACCCCCCTTTAGCTTTTTTCCTTTTAGGGGCCCGGGCATCCAACCCTTTTTATTCATAAATCAGCAATCATCTGTTTCTTTTCATCCCAATTACATCCATTCACATTTGAAATCAGTTTTATAAAGTTTTTTTCTTTCTTTTTGTAAAAAGATGAGAAGGGGGTTTCTACCCATTGCTCCTTTCATTTTATTTTTTTCATACGACACGGGAACCCAAAAGGGGAAAAAGGGGATTTTTTTCCCCCTTCCCCCTGGACAATAGAAGAAAAAAAAAGAAAAGAGCCATTTAGGGGAGAAAAATTAAAATTTTGTTTTATTTATATGATGCGGTTTTGTGAAGTACCAAAGTGTAAGTAGGGGGAGAAGATATCCCCGTTATCTTATGTTTATGAGACAGAAAAAAAAACCAGCAATCCCCATCATGGAAAAAGTTACAGGTTTTTGTTTTTCAGTCATCTGGGAGGATTTGATTTTCCCCCCGGGGGTTGCTTATATATATATATATATATATATATATATATATATATATATATATATATATATATATATATATGTATGTATATATATATATATATATATATATATATATATATATATAGATAATCTATATATATATATATATATATATATATATATATATATATATATATATATATATATATATATATATATATATATATATATATATATATATATATATATATATATATATATATATATATATATATATATATATATATATATATATATATATATATATATATATATATATATATATATATATATATATATATATATCAAACACTAAGTGTCGTAAACTGTTCCTGGATCCTCTCAAGTAAGCACAAATTGAATGAATTTTCACAAGAGCTTACAAGAATTCAGTTTTAACTAAAGATTTGAACACGTAATATAATTTTAACATAAATTAATAAACGCTTCAAACCCCTTTGCTGCTTTAACTTTTATCCTTAAAAAAGTTATAAATAATTTATCCTCTCACCCCCCTCAAAAAAAAAAAAAAAATTGAAGGAAAATACTTGTCAGAGAATTTGCTATTCATCTCTCTTTATCGACTTTATGTTCAGTTTAGGACCCTTGATAGGGAGCGTCGTAATGCCGGAGGAGGGCTCTTGATCCAAAAACTTGGAGCTACCTTTCCAGCTTTTTAGATCAATCTTGATTAACTCCCACTCCCCTGGCACTTTTACACAATTATAACACTACAACTGCTATTACTACTACTACTAGTAGTACTACGACTACGACTACGACGACTACTACTACTACTAGTAATAATAATAATAATAATAACTGAATGTATTTCAGTTGCTGTGCTTTCCGAGGAAATTATCACTGTATTTTATAATCCCAGTCCCTGTCTCTCTAACATCATCCTTGCTGCATTCTCCTCCCGGAATACTGTAGACCCCTGCAGCAATAGTGTAAATGGGTCCCTAATTTTGGTGATCTCGTTTATAGGTTTAATTGTAACGATTGCCACGGTCACGCTGGCTAACTGTTGTGTGAGGAAAACGAGTCGACGGAATGGCGTGAATTAGTTTTGCCATCCTCTTGCAGGCGTGGAGGACGTGTAGACAAAACTTAATGGCGGCATAAACCCTTCTCGATGTATTTCTGCTCACCTGCCAAGAATTCGTCGTCACGAATCCTGAGACTTGAGATCGGTGTGAAAATAAACGAAGTGGATATTAATTACTGTTGGGTGTCCGATAAACTCTGTGTTTGAGTGTTACTTTCCTTGATAAGAAAGACGTCAAGACAGGATAAAGCGCCCTCTTTAATTTGTTTGCTGTAAAGTAGAAGGACACAAGTGCAACTAATGTGACATTTATTGTGGCAACGTTTCGCTCTCCAGGAGCTTTATCAAGCCATTACAAACAATACATGGACACAGAGGGTATATAAAGGCTCAGAGTGAGGTGAATACTAGTGAGGTACCATTTCGATGTTCACTAGTGGTAGTAGTAGTAGTAGTAGTAGTAGTGGTAGTGACAAAAGTAATACAATATGGTAGAGCAATTAATTCGTACATGAGTAAAAGGATATAAAAGCTATTACTTGGGTAACATAAAAATAGGTTGGACAAATATAAACTGGAATGAGGCAGCTTGTTTCAGTGTTCACTCTCTGTGCTTTGTGTAGTATAACGGGAGAGACTATGTGATGGCAGGGTTTACTATTTTCAGGAGGATTCTTGCTAAGACTTCGGAGATGGTGAAGCTGCCGTTGTTTTGTTTAATTGTATTCGAAACAGCGATCAGTGCTGATTCAAGGCACTTGCGTGTGCGGAAATTATTTTCTTTTATCACTAATTGGGCGTCTCTGAATTTCATAAGATGATTGGTGGAATTTCGGTGTTGTACACAGGCGTTGTTTAAGTTGTCGTTCCTACATGCGTATATGTGTTCATTGAGGCGGGTGTCGAGGTTTCTTGCTGTTTCACCTACGTAGATCTTGTCACAGCCTCCACAGGGTATAGTGTAAACTCCTGCATTGACTGGTTCGTGGTGCTTGGGTTTTGTCCTGGTTAGATCCTTTATTGAAGTGGTAGAAGCGATGGCGACTCTGGTGTTAGCTTGTGAAAGTACTTTTGAGACGTTTAGTGCAACCTGGCTGTTGGGAAGAATTATAACTTTGTTGGGAGCGGTGTTGATGCGTGGAGAATTGATGATCTGAAGAGCTCTTTTCTTGCAGTCTTTGATGAAAAAAGAAGGAAATTGTAACTCAGTGAATGTTTGGTGAATGTAAGTACATTCCTCGTCAAGAAACTCAGGACTACAAATTCGGTATGCTCTTAGGAAAAACCCGATGATGATGCCTCTTTTGGTCTTGGTATCTTGACTGGAATAGAAGTGTGTGAGATCATTTTTATTGGTGGGTTTCCGATAAACTTGAAATCTTAGGTTGTTGTCTACTTTGTGAATGAGGACGTCGAGGAAAGGTAGCTTGTCATTGGACCCTCCTTCTAGTGTAAACTGGATCGCTGGTTCAACTGCGTTGAGCCTTGCCTGAAGATCCCGTACATCAAAACGTTTTGGAGTTATTACGAGGACATCGTCCACGTAACGTAACCAAGTGACGCTTGAAGGGATGATGTTGGCGAAGTGTTCGGACTCTAGGTGTTCCATGTATAAGTTGGCTAGGACGGCACTTATTGGGGACCCCATTCCCATGCCGTAGGTTTGTTTGTAGAGCTTGTTATTGAAGGAAAAACAGTTGAAGATAACACAGAGTTCAATCAAGTCAACAAAATCTCCGGGAGGTAAAGGAAGATTAAGGTCCTGGTTGACTTTACGTCGTAGAACCTCGATGGCTTTTTTGGTAGGTACTTTTGTGAAGAGGGAAGTCACATCCAAACTGCTTAGTTTCTTGTTACGGATGGAGAGGTTACGGATGCGGTTGAGAAGGTCGCCTGAGTGTTTAAGATGAGCGGGGCTGATGGTCCCCAGAAGGCAGGAAAGATGTTTGGCAAGAACTCCGGCTAGTTTGTGTGGAGCAGTGCCGTCCTAGCCAACTTATACATGGAACACCTAGAGTCCGAACACTTCGCCAACATCATCCCTTCAAGCGTCACTTGGTTACGTTACGTGGACGATGTCCTCGTAATAACTCCAAAACGTTTTGATGTACGGGATCTTCAGGCAAGGCTCAACGCAGTTGAACCAGCGATCCAGTTTACACTAGAAGAAGAGTCCAATGACAAGCTACCTTTCCTCGACGTCCTCATTCACAAAGTAGACAACAACCTAAGATTTCAAGTTTATCGGAAACCCACCAATAAAAATGATCTCACACACTTCTATTCCAGTCAAGATACCAAGACCAAAAGAGGCATCATCATCGGGTTTTTCCTAAGAGCATACCGAATTTGTAGTCCTGAGTTTCTTGACGAGGAATGTACTTACATTCACCAAACATTCACTGAGTTACAATTTCCTTCTTTTTTCATCAAAGACTGCAAGAAAAGAGCTCTTCAGATCATCAATTCTCCACGCATCAACACCGCTCCCAACAAAGTTATAATTCTTCCCAACAGCCAGGTTGCACTAAACGTCTCAAAAGTACTTTCACAAGCTAACACCAGAGTCGCCATCGCTTCTACCACTTCAATAAAGGATCTAACCAGGACAAAACCCAAGCACCACGAACCAGTCAATGCAGGAGTTTACACTATACCCTGTGGAGGCTGTGACAAGATCTACGTAGGTGAAACAGCAAGAAACCTCGACACCCGCCTCAATGAACACATATACGCATGTAGGAACGACAACTTAAACAACGCCTGTGTACAACACCGAAATTCCACCAATCATCTTATGAAATTCAGAGACGCCCAATTAGTGATAAAAGAAAATAATTTCCGCACACGCAAGTGCCTTGAATCAGCACTGATCGCTGTTTCGAATACAATTAAACAAAACAACGGCAGCTTCACCATCTCCGAAGTCTTAGCAAGAATCCTCCTGAAAACAGTAAACCCTGCCATCACATAGTCTCTCCCGTTATACTACACAAAGCACAGAGAGTGAACACTGAAACAACCTGCCTCATTCCAGTTTATATTTGTCCAACCTATTTTTATGTTACCCAAGTAATAGCTTTTATATCCTTTTACTCATGTACGAATTAATTGCTCTACCATATTGTATTACTTTTGTCACTACCACTACTACTACTACTACTACTACTACCACTAGTGAACATCGAAATGGTACCTCACTAGTATTCACCTCACTCTGAGCCTTTATATACCCTCTGTGTCCATGTATTGTTTGTAATGGCTTGATAAAGCTCCTGGAGAGCGAAACGTTGCCACAATAAATGTCACATTAGAGCTTTTTGGAAAAAGTCCAAATTTGTTTTGGTGTCTTTCCAACCTTTTGGGGAGGTATCCAGGATAACCCAGTTAACCCCCTCCTCTAAAGGAAGGAGCACGGCCAGACCAGCAGCACAAAAAACGGGTTTCCAATTACACCCCCCACCACCCCCATGTATTTATCTAACCTCCCGTTTAAGGGGCCCAAAAATTGTGTGGGCCAAAAAAGGGTTGGGATAAATTTTAGGGAATGGGGTGGTTAGCCCTGAAAACCGAACTAAGGGTCGGTTGCCGTGTTCCTCCCAAGGGCCCCCTGACCGGGCCAGGTTGGGTGCTTTGGGCCCAAGCCGGTAGGAGATTTGGACCTCCCCTTCGCTGGCCAGGGCCTTCGAAAATTTCCCTTCGTTTTTATGTTCTTATGTTCTTTTTTTAAAACTACACAACGTTTTAGCCTCAACTGTATTTCGGGTTTTTTTAAATAAATCCAAACCAGTGCTTTCCTATACCCTTTCCCTGAATCTAAATTTTTTCCAACTTGAAACCATTGCTGCAGTCCTGTCTTAGAACATAAAGAACATAAGAACATAAGAAAAAGGAACACTGCAGCAGGCCTACTGGCCCGGGGAAAAACCCCTGTTTCCCAGGGTTGGCCAATGACCCAATCTAGCCGGTCCGGGTCACTTTGGGTTTAAAAGGGAGGAACACGGCAACCGACCTGGTAGCACAACCCACGGTCCAACCCCCACACCTACCCACATCCACAAATTTTTTACCCCAACCCTTTTTAAAAGCTACACAACTTTCCCTTGGCCTCTATAACTGTACTTGAGAGTTTGTTCCACTCATCCACAACTCCATTCCAAACCAGCACTTTCCTTCCCCGAACCCGTTTTTTCCAACTTAAAACCATTGCCGAGTCCTGTCAAAACTAGATATTTTCACCCACTATTACATCCCCTTTATTTATTCCTGTCTTCCATTTATACACCTCAATCATATCCCCTAATTCCAGTCTTTCTAGAAAATTGCAGATTCGGGCCCCCTTAGTCTATCCTAAAGGGGAAAGGTTTTGTCATGGATAAACTTACCCTCCTTTGTACATTTTCCAGAGCATTTATATCCATTTCTGTAATAGGGGCCCAAAAACTGTAAGCAAATCAAATGAGGCCCAACCAAGGATGAAAGAGCTAAGGAAAAACCCTTGGGGATTTTTATTTTTTTTGCTTCTTTTTTATGAACCCAAAGGTTTATAAAAAACTTTTTAGAACACTTATGCACTGTTGTCTTGGTTTCAGTTATTTCAACCCAAAGAACCCCAAATTTTTTTCGCAACCGAACATTAAGATCTACTTTTATTTTTTTATATGTGGCATGGTTATTGTCCTGCCCAACATTTAGAACTTTGCATTTTTTCATATTAAACCCTTTCGCCACTTCCCCAAACCACTGCATCAGTCTTTTCAAATTTTCCCTTTTAGTGCTCAATGTCTCGCCAAAATAAAATTCGAGGGCCCTATTTTGGTTCCCCCAAAAATTTGTTTGATGCCCCTTTTTATCCCCTCATCTATGTCTTTTTGTAGTTTGAACAGCGGGGGCCCAGCGCGCCCGGGGAAAACATGCTGTGACCTTCCCCCTCTGATTTCCCCCCAAAAGTTATGAAACTCTCGGGTTTTTCATTTTAAACCCATGCCTCTATCCGGGAAAAAAATTTCCCCTATTCCATGTCCCTTTAATTTTCCTAAAATAGTCTCTGATGGGGCCCCTAAAAACCCTTACTAAGTCCATATACACAATATCAAAATTTCATTACCATGACCCCCCTTCAAATACCTTAGTGAAAAAGTTAATAAATTGAAGGCGGGAACCCCCCCTTTGAAAAAACCATGCTGAGATTCGTTGATTAATTTATGTTTTTCGGGGGTACAAAACCCCTTCCCTTGGGAATTATTGTTTCCCCATAAATTTTCCCACTATGGGGGTTAGGCTTATTGGTCTATGGTTCGGGAAAAAGGCCCTGTCCCCCTGCTTTGAAAATAGGTATCACATTTCCCTTTTTTCCTTTTATTTTGGCCCATGCCAGTTTGTAGTGATATGTTGAAAAGAGTAGCCAAAGGTTTCCCTAAGCTCCTTTTTACATTTTTAAAACCCCTTTTGCATACATTTCCCTTTTTCAGGGGGGGTTTGTTGGGTTTTTAAATTTTTATCTTTTTGCCTAAGGACCACATTTTGGACCCTAATGGGCACAGTTTATTATCGCCCTGTTCTAATTTGATCATTTCGGGAATATAGTTTGGTATCCTCCTTTTAAAAATTGAGAGGAAGAAAATTTTTAAAATTTTAAACTTTTCCCTTTATCACTGTCAGTGAGCTGCCCCGAGGAATTTTAATTGGGCCTACCCTTGCCCCGGGATTTTCTTCTTGATACCTAAAAGAACCTTTTGGGAATTTGTTTCTTTCCTTTTAACCTCAAATCTTTTTTTGCTTTTCCCAAATTTCCCCTTTTTATTTTCTTTTAAAAAGATTTCTGATACATGGAATCATCTTTGTCATCCTCCTCTGTACGTTTTCCAGAGCATTTATGTCCATTCTGTAATACGGTGACCAGAACTGAGCAGTATAGTCTAAATGAGGCCTAACCAAGGATATATAGAGTTGAAGAGCAACCTGAGGACTTCTAATATTTATACTTTTAGATATGAAGCCAAGAATTCTGTTAGTTTTATTGCGAACACTAATGCACTGTTGTCTTGGTTTTAGATTACTGCTAACCAGAACTCCCAAATCCTTTTCGCAATCAGTAGTATTAAGATCTACATTATTTAGTTTATATGTCGCATGGTTATTTTCCTGTCCAACATTTAGAACTTTGCATTTGTCTATATTAAACTGCGTCTGCCACTTCTCCGACCATTGCATCAGTCTATTCAAATCATCCTGGTGTGGTCTAGTGTTCTCATTAGAATGAATTGGACGGCCTATTTTGGTGTCATCAGCAAATTTGTTTATGTCGCTATTTATTCCCTCATCTATGTCGTTTATGTAAATTGTGAACAACAACGGGCCCAACACTGACCCCTGAGGAACACCGCTTGTGACGTGCCCCCATTCTGATTTCTCCCCATTTATGCAAACTCTCTGCTGCCTATTTGTCAGCCATGCCTCTACCCAGGAAAAAATTTCTTCTCCTTTTCTGTGTGCCTTAAGTTTCCTCAATAGCCTCTGATGTGGAACTCTGTTGAAAGCTTTACTGAAGTCCATATGCACAATATCATATTCATTACCATGATCTACCTCCTCAAACACCTTAGTGAAAAATGTTAGTAACGTGTTGAGATTCATTAATCAATCTGTGCCTATCAAGATGGCTACTAATTGCTTCGGCAATTATTGATTCCTTAAATTTTCCCACTATGGAGGTTATTCTTATTGGTCTATAGTTCGAAGCCAAGGACCTGTCACCTGCCTTGTAAATAGGTATTACATTTGCCATTTTCCACTTATCTGGCACCATGCCAGTTTGTAATGATACGTTAAAAAGATTAGCCAAAGGTATGCTAAGTTCTTCTTTACATTCCTTTAACACCCTTGCAAACAGTTCATCAGGGCCTGGGGATTTGTTAGGTTTTAGTTTCTCTATTTGTCTGAGGACCATGTCACTAGTTACGGCAATCGTGCATAGTTTATTATCGTCCTGTTCTACATAATCTATTATTTCAGGAATATCGATAGTATTTTCCTGGGTGAAAGCTGAGAGGAAGTAGGTATTGAGAATTTCACACATATCCCTATCACTGTCAGTGATCTGACCAGAGTTACTCTTAAATGGGCCAATCTTGTCCCTAATCCTACTTCTGTATACCTGAAAGAACCCTTTTGGGTTAGTCTTTGAATCCCTTGCGACCTTAGCCTCATAATTCCTTTTTGCTTTTCTTTTCCATTCTTTATTTCCCTCTTTAATTGAATATATTGATTTCTTAACTGCCCATCCCCTCTTTTGATACGCCTATATATGCCTCTCTTTTGACCAATGAGATGTTCCAATCTATTGTTCAACCATTTGGGATCATTTTTGTTCGGTCTAATTTCCCTACTGGGAACGAAAGTTGTCTGGGCAGCTAGAACTATGCTCTGAAAAACGTCATATTGGCAACCAAGATCACCTACCTGACCCATAGTCAGGACATCTCAATTTAGCCAACCCAGGTAATTTTTCAGTCCCATGAAGTCCGCCAAGTGAAAATCTGGGACAGACATTTGATTGCAGTTATCTCGGTGATTCCATGATATATTGAAACTAAGTGATTTGTGATCACTTTCCCCAAGCTCATCATTAACCTCAAGATTATTATTTAGTGACTCTTTGTTGGCAAGAACCAAGTCAAGCAGACTGTTTCCTCTAGTTGGTTCCGTCACAACCTGTTCTAAAAAGCAATCCTGAACAGTATCAACAAAGTCACTAGACTCAAGATTTCCTGTCATATTGTTCCAGTCAATTTGTCTAAAGTTAAAATCTCCCATTACCACAACATTTTCATATCTAGATGCCTTATGAATTTTGTCCCATAACTGCTTACTGCACTCCCTATCAAGGTTTAAGGGCCTATAAATCACAGCCAAAATGAATTTGTCACGACCCTCGAGAAACTGTAGCCAAACAGATTCTGTGTTTGATGTTTCTAATCTTATATCATGTCTAAGACAAGAATTTAAATTTTCTCCGACATACATCGCCACTCCTCCACCCTTCCTGTTGACCTTATCAGTGTGGAATAGTTTATAAACCTGTATGTTGCATTCAGAAGGTATTTCTCTATCTTTCAGGTTGAACCAGGTCTCTGTTATACCAATAATATCTATATTACCTACACTTGCAAGTAATCTTAGCTCATCTATCTTATTTCTTAGACTCCTACTATTTGTATAGTAAACATTAAGGGAGCTAGTCACTCGTTACTCTCTGCTATCTCTCTTTGTTTGTTGATCAATTGATTTGCCATTACTAGCAACTTTATTTTGAATATTGTCTTTTAAACATATCCCTGAGGTATCCCGGTAATATCTGCTGTTTTTAACCCTAATACTGCAGCCTGATTGTTTCCCACAAACACCCATACCTCTATAATCTATCAGTTTAAATTCCTAGACAAGTCATCAATTACCCTCTCAATCGAATTGGCTAATGCAACCACTCCATCCCCAGAGAGATGAACCCCATCCCTTGCATACATATCACTTTTGCCAACTGATAGATGTACATCTATCAGTTATCAATGAATGGGATTGCAAGTTCCTTGCAGTACCTGTCTAGCCAGCAATTTATACCAATTGCCCTAGACATCCCTTTCTAGGCAAGATGCTACATATGACTGTGATCCCTCCCTTAGACCTAACTACTTCTATGGCTGACCTGTGCTTATCCAGCAGCTCCTCTCTCCTGCCCTTCCCAGTGTCATTACCCCGAGCACTAAGACAGATAATTGGCTTGTTCCCATTACCTGACATAATATTATCCAACCTGCTGACTATGTCACCAACACCAGCTCCAGGAAGGCACACCCTCTGTCTGACCTTTCTGTCTCTGTTACAAAAAGCACTGTCCACATATCTTACCTGAGAATCTCCTACTATTAAAATATTCTTATTGATTAGCAGGGGAATCAGTGGTACCTTCAACCTCACTAACCACTGAAGTACTCTCGTGCTGGAGAACAGAGAATCGATTTCCTACCTTCACATCTTCTCTGTTAACCCTCCTTATCTTCCTTCTTCCTGAACTGCGAACCACTTGCCACTTAAAGTGGCTGCCACTATCACTGCTAGTGACCAATTCCTCCTTACAATGTCTTATAGTGGGATGACATCTTCAGAATGTGCGAAGGTTGTTAAAAATGCTCTTTTCGCTCGGTATAAGCCGATTTGTATTATCTAATGGGCCCAGGAGCAAGAAACATTTTTAAAGTCCCATAAAACTCTGACGAGTCAAGAACGTAACATTTACCTTTATTTATTTACATTGCACACAATGTACTGGTCCTGTTGTTTTCAATGGAAATATTTATCTATAGATATATCTTGGGGCCAGTATTTAGGAGAGTGCCCAAGGCTTACAAATACTAATCCAGTCCTGGGCGTGGGAAGCACGTCCTCTCACCGTAGGTGAAGAGCGTGTATGAAGTAAGCTAATTATTGGTGTAATGGTGTGTGTGTGTGTGTGTGTGTGTGTGTGTGTGTGTGTGTGTGTGTGTGTGTGTGTTATATCATGGGAAAGTAACCATAGCTCTCCCCAACTTTCATCTTTCTTTCAAAACTGATGAATTGATATGGGAATTTTTAATATCTCTAATCCCACAGTTTTTCATTTGGGCTGCTTATTGTTTTTTCTTTTATCTCTCCCTCCCGGTCATTTTTCCCCACCAGTATCTTGCCTCCGTAATGCCCATTTTTCTGTCTCCAAATTGTCTCTCGTGGCAGCGCTAAAAATAAGTGATCAACTGGATGTTTTAATTGAATGTAAAATCGAGCTCTGGTAGGTCAAAAGATGACGGCTGAGGATTTCGTTTTTATAATTTTTTCGGACTTAAATATACATTTCTAATATGATTTTCTAACATTACTGAACACAAAGTAACCTAATCTAACTTCACTTATGTCTAACCTAACGGAGTCTAATAAAAGGATAAATGCAAAACTGACGCGAAGCGTATAGAAACTGAAGCTGGGAATCTCGAACGAAAATCAACGCAGTGAAACCAGGATGAGTTTCCTCTCTTTGTTTTTCCTCGTCTCATCCACCTTCCACTTTACAATGAGTTTATTATGGCTCTCAAATATTCAAGGGACTGGATGCACGGCTGAATACAAGATGACTAATAAAAAGTTGTATTTTATGAAGAGCTGAACCCGTGAGGGTCATTCAGCTCAAGGGGCGCTGGAGGCTCGATCCTCCGTGTGCTAATAGCGGCCCGGTCTCTGATTATTATTATTATTATTATTATTATTATTATTATTATTATTATTATAATCAGACTAATTATTATTATTATTATCATACTAATTATTATTATTATTATTATTATTATAAAATACTAATAATATTACTATTAAAATTAGTTATGGTTATTAATTATAATCCCATAGGGACCATGCAGCGTTTGGGGAATAAGAGGTAATCAGATTTGATGCAATAAAAGGAAGGTAAATCAGATTACTGGAGTCATTAGTTTTCACAGCGGCGTCAGAGTGCCATTGACTGAAGGGAATATACACTTATAAAATGAACTGAAAATCCAACTCTTGTGGTAAAATATACAAGTATATTCCATGGAGAAAACCATAAGTGAAGAAATTCAAAGTCATCCCGCTATGAGAGGAATAGATACGAGCTGTGGAGACAATTTGGTTTTATGGATATTGTGGAAAGAAAGCAGCCATATAAATGACTTAAGATGGTGTGTAAATCTGGAGTGGATGGGAAAAAGTGTAGGACGAGTTCATTGGAGGATGTGAGGAACTTTTTCAGAGGTTTGGGGCTTGAGCATCCAGCGGGTATGTGGGTGCTATAGTTTGGAGTTAAAGAAAGGAGCTTTTGGGGCTTGTCGTGCTGTTGGAGTGTGTGCATGGTAATTTAAATGAAGAGAATTAGAACACGTATTTTAAAGATGTAAAGTACTGCACCTGCACTTTAAAAGATTACAAATGATGATAAGATTCCATTGGTCAACACTGGCTCTTCTTTAATGAATTTCCATTGCTATGCTTCATTTCTTTTGCAACTCTTATGAGAATTACAAATGCAGCACGCATTTTATATGAAAATATATGAGTCTGTATTTTATCCGAAGGTATATATTAAAACAAGAATTCAAAGACATTTGTTACAGAGGTTTTTATTTAACATGTACAACCTAATAGTGGACAATGCCACTGGGACCCGCCACTCCAGGTCAGAGATCAACAACTGGGGCGTTACAGACACGCACACACACACACACACACACTCGCCATGACACTCTCTGGAGTAAGTTACACGGGGATATAACCAAATGAAGTCATTTCTTACTTGACGCCATGTTGAGACGTCCCCGTGTAAACAGATATGGCGTCGCTGTTGCTCGAAAAATGGAGGCTCATCATTTTACGAGGAACAGCTGGAGATGGTATCGGGCACAACGCTCAAGACTCTCTCAGTCAAAGCAATATGTACATACACAAATGCTGAGTCATATATATATATATATATATATATATATATATATATATATATATATATATATATATATATATATATATATATATATATATATATATATGTATGTATATATATGTACATCTATCAAACTTTATATAACTCACAACCCCAGGCAACATTGATATGAATCCAAGTACAGAGAATGAAAGCATGAAAAACACTGTTTATGAATGAATTGAGTGTGGAATTCACTGAAACTTGGAAAAATGGCGATGGCTTATTACTCTCTCTAGGTGTGAGCGATACAATGCAACAATGAATGAATGAAGCTCTGTACACCACCCTAATCACGCTGGAGGCTGGGCTTATGAACTTACTTGTACACTCACGGACTCCGGCGTGTGTAGGGCTGCGTGATATGCACACACACGTGTCTGTAGGGCTGTGACGCTCACGTGACATCAGTGTGTGTAAGGCTGTAATACGCACATGACACAATATCTGTGACGAGGGTGCAGTCATTTAATTCAAGTTTTTCTATACACACACACACACACACATATATATATATATATATATATATATATATATATATATATATATATATATATATATATATATATATATATATATATATATATATATATATATATATATATATATATATATATATATAAAGAGTTTATTACAACATACAACTACAACGACGAAGCACCTTGTTATGTACGGCAGGGGTAGTGTTCATTTGTTTGAGTTAGTTTCTCGTCAGAATAGGAAACAAAGTAATAAATTATGTTCACATTTTGGTTGGATAACTTTTGAGTGCATAAATGATACCTTGGTTGGTATAGTTAGGCCTTTTTACTTTGCTTCTGAAGATATGTGGAATATTATATGAAGTTCAAGCATTTAGTAATTTGCCACATTATCATGTGATTGCTCCTACATATATATATGTTGTGCTTTAGAGCCTGATCTTACCAACTTAGCTTATTTGCAAACTGTGGTAATATTCGGCTGAAAATTCCAAAGTTAAAATGTTATACTGATGTTAAATAATTCTAAAATTTATTGTATTAAATTATTAAATAAGCTCGTTAGGCAAAAAAAAATAAGAAAATACTTTATATATATATATATATATATATATATATATATATATATATATATATATATATATATATATATATATATATATATATATATATATATATATATATATATATATATTTTATTATAATCATTATTTTTATTTATTTTTGTTGAGATGTATCACTATTGATTTAGCACTTGGCAGACGTCCTCGTATAGGAATGAATGAAAAAAAATTGTAAACATTACGCGAATGGAACTCAGACAACAGTATATATCTTCAAATATTTAGAATTAGAATAGGGATAGACTAGTGCCTCAGGGATGATTGGAATGGAATCATGGGCTACAGCGATTAGGCGAGGCGTCTGAGTGACCTTGCTATATAAAAAAAAAGTTTAAATGAGTTTGGCTTCCACGCCATAAAAAAAGTAATTTGAATTCTTTTTTTTGGGGTGAATGTATGAGCTTCTTTTGACTTTTAGGTGAAAAGAAGGTACTGAATGCCTATCTGAACGACTGTCAGAAGGACAGACTTAGTCTCCGTGGAGGTGAGAATGACAGTAAGGGTGAGTAAACATATTTTCGTACTTTGGCTTCCATAGGAAGCATATAGAGAGTGGCATTCACGGAGAGGTTCAATAGCATTCTCAAAACCTGTGTGGCTAGTGTTTACAGCGGGTATGAAACAATAGGAGGAAAAAAAGACGAAGTATCCCATGCAAACTGAATGAATAAATTTAGTGTTTTAGAGATTAAACTAAACGGTTAGTAAGTAAAAAAATACCCTGTACTTTTTCGCGTAGTAAATATCTGATTTTTTTTGAGGGGGGGGGGAGGGGTTACAAGAAAGAAAGTATTAGAACTAAAAGCTGAATTATCATTACTTTATCTTCCCTTTCATAAATCAAAAATATATTTTGACTAAAAAAAAAAAAAGCAAAATTTTCCCCTTTTCATACCTGTGTGTGTGGACTAAAATAGTCAGAGAAGAGCTTCACTGTAGTGATAAATGAAACACAAATATATTGTCTCAATAATATTTTCTAAATGTAATTAGTATTTGCTATTCTTTGTTTGAGTTCATTGTTTGTACTGAACATAAAGTTAAGCTGTACCTATCGCAGCCCAATCAAACAGCCTCTCCTAATCAATGATTCCATTCCTGGCCCCGAAATTCTAATCAACCTGAACATTATATATATATATATATATATATATATATATATATATATATATATATATATATATATATATATATATATATATATATATATATATATATATGTATATATAGACGAGAATGTTTCAGTAGATATCTTTAACTGTATTCCGTGTCCGCTTAGAGAAGCTTCCCAACTCCCAATGTTTATCTTTTCGCGATTAGCTTATCTCAATTTTTTTTTTTGTAGAACAATAATATCCCGATGGCCCGTATTAATTCCATGGTTGGTAGCAAAATGTGTCTCACCGTCTGTCCTTATTCCTCAGATACTCTTGACCTTCCCCGAAGCCTGTCCTGAACTACAGTGGTTCTACAACAGCATAGCAAACGATCCACCAAATCTGTCTTGAACCTACAAATGGTTCTATAATAATTTAGTGGGAACTGCAATTGGCAATGATGAAGTATTTCCAATACCTCTCCAATAAATCTCACTGCCGTTCATATGTCTAGAAATATTTGTTTGAAGATTCATCCGATTCAAGAGTCGTCGATATACAAGTCTTCTTGAAACATTTTTTTTATAGTCAAGAAGGAAAGTACATCCGTATATAAGCAAACACTTGGTGAAGTTATTCCTTCATGAATAAAAAATTTGAAAATATGTAATAAGACTGTAAAGTATTTTAATTTTAATGAAGACTCTAAATGTTGAGTAATATTACTAGTACTACAAATAATAATAATAATAATAATAATAATATTATTATTATTATTATTATTATTATTATTATTATTATTAATAGCAATAATACTATTAAAAACTGAATAATAATAATAATAATAATAATAATAATAATAATAATAATAATAATAATAATAATAATAATAATAATAATAATAATAATAATAATAATAAATACTCCAAATATTAGCAATTATAATAATGTGGTGAAAATTAATATAATGGACAATGGCGACGGATTGATAATTCTTGACCACGGATTCGAATCCCGATTATTCCCACCAATAATTAAAAATATATACGAATTTACATTAAAAAAAATCAACTAAAATTAAAGGAAAATAATATAGCCGGTAATTTCACGAAAAAAACGGGTTATTCTAATTGCAATTCACCTGCAGATTAACTTTCAAAATCTCATTTTAATAAACCACTCGCTGTGTACACTGAGAGATGCACATCTCTCAGTGTACGTATTTTTGAGAGATACATACTTATGGGTGTATAGGCACTGTGAGAGATATATACCTTCTTGGTGTATATACAATACAGTGAGATTTATATACCTCTCCGTGTGTATGTATTTTCTGGTCTCATGAAAAACAAGATAAACGTGAAATAATAGAAACTTCTGGTGTAGAGGGTAAAAATACTCAGTTTGCTGAGAGTAAACTGAATGAGATGTTTCGTTCGTGAAACACGTCTTTACCACAGCCAAAACGTTTCATCATACATCCTTTCTGCAAACTGTTTCTATTTTTTCCACCGCTTATCTGCCTTTGCAATTTGGCCGAATCTGGATCTGTCAGATACACTCCTGACAGTCCTGAGACACCAGTCACATTAGGACTCGATCGTTTAAACATGGACTTTCGAATCCCAGTTCGAAACACGAATATTTTTTTTTATCCGGATTCACAGAGTGAAGAATTACCGACTGGCACTTGTCAAGTCTTATTTTAGGCTTCGTCTGTCTGCTGTGTAGTTCAAGAATAATGATCTTGTTACTCAATAGACAAATCAAATTACTTTTCCTTTTAGTGTTTGTTTCACCATATAGCTGACCACAGCAGTAAGGTCAAGAGAACTTACTGGGTGTAACAAATATGTCTATAGACTAGTATAAGATACACCTCATATAGCGACTATTATGTATATATATATATATATATATATATATATATATATATATATATATATATATATATATATATATATATATCTTACATCATGGACATATTTAGTTTAGCTTCATATTAACTACAGGTAAACCCCGAACACTATTTTTTTTATCGTTGATTAATATAAAAATATATGCATGGTACTTACTGAAACAAAATGACATCGACAAGCATATTTACATATATGTGAAAAATTAAAAATTAAAATATGTATACACGCACATATGCATATGTATACTCTGCAATGTACACGTAAGGGAGGTTGAGTCTGTTGTGAAAGTTACAGTCTTTCTCTCTCTGTCTGTCTCTGTCTCTCTCTTGGCATGGCTACTGATCCCAGGGGATTCAAATACACATTTCACTCCACAAATCACATCCCCTATTAAACCAAATCACAAATTCTTCTAGTTGACTTTGCAATTCTTAAATATTTTTCATCGCATTTTTTTACTCTTTATATTTTCCTGTGTCATTGATATTTACAGTTTTGCAAGAGTTTGTGTCTATGAAATATTTTTCTTTATTCTTTCCTGTGAGGTTGATATTTACGTTTTTTTTCCCCAAGATTTTGCATCGTACTTTTATATGTTATTGATATTTAGTTTTCTGCACGTTTGGCTAAAAGATGTAGAATTCTGTTGAGTGGACGTGTATGGGTGTTAGACTTTCTTCAACTTTGGTTATCGCCACAGCTGCGATATATCTCAAAGAAGTTCATGGGCACTCTGTGAAGTGTAAGCTGCTTCACTCTTTCTCTCTCACTCTCTCAGCCGGTTAGGGTGAGTTTCATGCTCATCATTAGTTCTTATGGTTAGTCATTTCTTGAGCCAACCGTCATGAGAAGGTCAGATATAGTAATGTACTGTTTTCTCGTTGATGACTGTTTATTAATTACGTAGAAAAGTAATCTCCAAAGTTTCCAAATGGGCGAGGACAGTGTTGCCACCGAGGGCCAACGGGTTGTTACTGAACGATTATTGTTGAATGATTGTAGCTAAGTGTCATGAAATTGCTTTTCCGTGTTATTCACAAAATATCAGCTTCTTCAAGAAAATTTTACTGCTACAAAATTTGCACATAATATTTCATTTGAACCAAAGGAAGTTTTCAACTATGACAGCCAGATTCTTGATGATATTTGAACATATCTGTTCCTTTTGTTACGTTTATTATTCGTTTGTGTTTCTCCTCTTTTAGAAGTCATTATCATAGGTCTCTACACACTAAAGGAATCCGGATAAACAAACCACTTGTCTTTGAAATCAGTTATTTAACATTTTTAAGTAAATTAATTTTATCTTCTTAGTTGTTTTTTTGGCATAGCCAAAACACACATTTTTAAATATTTATTTAACTGAACTCACCTTAATATGTAACTGTTTACATTACCGTATAATTTAGTTATACTCTGAGACCAGAAATTTTAAATGGTGTTTTATTTATATAACCCAAACGAAGCTTCAACTTTTTCTGTTTTTTTAAATTGTTTTCCACTGAAACATTTTTTTTCATATTTTACTGACATTTCAACGTTGGCAATATTTTTGTGACCTGTTGTTCCTCGTCAAATCACGTTTCTGGCTTCAAGTTTTAACACAACACAATTTTTTTGGTCTTTTATTTTCACTTTTCAGACCTTCATTCCATTTTCCTTTTATGTATTACTTTATGACTGCATCCTTATCCTAGAACCTATTCCTGAGATTCACTCACATTAAAGTTAATTTTCCATCCGCCAGGTACACTCAAGAATGTAATTCAACTAAACTTTATCCAAAGTAAGCTGTTCTTAGTTTGTTAATTCACTTTGGAACAATTAGTGAATTGAAGTTTCAACTATTCAGTCTCGAAAATTCGCAGTTTTATTTTAGGAAAGCATTCTAGGTTGTGCTCCTCTTCATGAAGGCAAATAGTCAAAGTTTTATATATGTAACCTTCACTTTCCGTTTCACTTAAATTATTTGATGAATAAAGTTATAAATGCACCTATAGTTCTCTATTAGGACACTTTAGACTTTAGAAAGAATCGAAGACCACGTGTAAACAGTCTTAGCGAACCTTCCCAGGTCTGTAGCGTTGGTTGCTCTTCCTGCCAAAGAGAATCCTCTTGAAGGCCTCGCGAAACTCAGGGCTGAAGATAGTGTAGATGATAGGGTTGAGGGTAGAGTTGAAGTACCCGAGCCATAAAAAGATTGAGAACATGACGTCGGAAAAGTAGCATGCTGGGCAGATGGGCATCAGCAGCGCCGTGACAAAGAAGGGCAGCCAGCAGATGACGAAGGCGCCCGTGATTATATTTTTTTTTTTTTTTTTTTTTTATTATCACACCGGCCGATTCCCACCAAGGCAGGGTGGCCCGAAAAAGAAAAACTTTCACCATCATTCACTCCATCACTGTCTTGCCAGAAGGGTGCTTTACACTACAGTTTTTAAACTGCAACATTAACACCCCTCCTTCAGAGTGCAGGCACTGTACTTCCCATCTCCAGGACTCAAGTCCGGCCTGCCGGTTTCCCTGAATCCCTTCATAAATGTTACTTTGCTCACACTCCAACAGCACGTCAAGTATTAAAAACCATTTGTCTCCATTCACTCCTATCAAACACGCTCACGCATGCCTGCTGGAAGTCCAAGCCCCTCACACACAAAACCTCCTTTACCCCCTCCCTCCAACCCTTCCTAGGCCGACCCCTACCCCGCCTTCCTTCCACTACAGACTGATACACTCTTGAAGTCATTCTGTTTCGCTCCATTCTCTCTACATGTCCGAACCACCTCAACAACCCTTCCTCAGCCCTCTGGACAACAGTTTTGGTAATCCCGCACCTCCTCCTAACTTCCAAACTACGAATTCTCTGCATTATATTCACACCACACATTGCCCTCAGACATGACATCTCCACTGCCTCCAGCCTTCTCCTCGCTGCAACATTCATCACCCACGCTTCACACCCATATAAGAGCGTTGGTAAAACTATACTCTCATACATTCCCCTCTTTGCCTCCAAGGACAAAGTTCTTTGTCTCCACAGACTCCTAAGTGCACCACTCACTCTTTTTCCCTCATCAATTCTATGATTCACCTCATCTTTCATAGACCCATCCGCTGACACGTCCACTCCCAAATATCTGAATACGTTCACCTCCTCCATACTCTCTCCCTCCAATCTGATATTCAATCTTTCATCACCTAATCTTTTTGTTATCCTCATAACCTTACTCTTTCCTGTATTCACCTTTAATTTTCTTCTTTTGCACACCCTACCAAATTCATCCACCAATCTCTGCAACTTCTCTTCAGAATCTCCCAAGAGCACAGTGTCATCAGCAAAGAGCAGCTGTGACAACTCCCACTTTGTGTGTGATTCTTTATCTTTTAACTCCACGCCTCTTGCCAAGACCCTCGCATTTACTTCTCTTACAACCCCATCTATAAATATATTAAACAACCACGGTGACATCACACATCCTTGTCTAAGGCCTACTTTTACTGGGAAAAAAATTCCCTCTTTCCTACATACTCTAACTTGAACCTCACTATCCTCGTAAAAACTCTTCACTGCTTTCAGTAACCTACCTCCTACACCATACACTTGCAACATCTGCCACATTGCCCCCCTATCCACCCTGTCATATGCCTTTTCCAAATCCATAAATGCCACAAAGACCTCTTTAGCCTTATCTAAATACTGTTCACTTATATGTTTCACTGTAAACACCTGGTCCACACACCCCCTACCTTTCCTAAAGCCTCCTTGTTCATCTGCTATCCTATTCTCCGTCTTACTCTTAATTCTTTCAATTATAACTCTACCATACACTTTACCAGGTACACTCAACAGACTTATCCCCCTATAATTTTTGCACTCTCTTTTATCCCCTTTGCCTTTATACAAAGGAACTATGCATGCTCTCTGCCAATCCCTAGGTACCTTACCCTCTTCCATACATTTATTAAATAATTGCACCAACCACTCCAAAACTACATCCCCACCTGCTTTTAACATTTCTATCTTTATCCCATCAATCCCGGCTGCCTTACCCCCTTTCATTTTACCTACTGCCTCACGAACTTCCCCCACACTCACAACTGGCTCTTCCTCACTCCTACAAGATGTTATTCCTCCTTGCCCTATACACGAAATCACAGCTTCCCTATCTTCATCAACATTTAACAATTCCTCAAAATATTCCTTCCATCTTCCCAATACCTCTAACTCTCCATTTAATAACTCTCCTCTCCTATTTTTAACAGACAAATCCATTTGTTCTCTAGGCTTTCTTAACTTGTTAATCTCACTCCAAAACTTTTTCTTATTTTCAACAAAATTTGTTGATAACATCTCACCCACTCTCTCATTTGCTCTCTTTTTACATTGCTTCACCACTCTCTTAACTTCTCTCTTTTTCTCCATATACTCTTCCCTCCTTGCATCACTTCTACTTTGTAAAAACTTCTCATATGCTAACTTTTTCTCCCTTACTACTCTCTTTACATCATCATTCCACCAATCGCTCCTCTTCCCTCCTGCACCCACTTTCCTGTAACCACAAACTTCTGCTGAACACTCTAACACTACATTTTTAAACCTACCCCATACCTCTTCGACCCCATTGCCTATGCTCTCATTAGCCCATCTATCCTCCAATAGCTGTTTATATCTTACCCTAACTGCCTCCTCTTTTAGTTTATAAACCTTTACCTCTCTCTTCCCTGATGCTTCTATTCTCCTTGTATCCCATCTACCTTTTACTCTCAGTGTAGCTACAACTAGAAAGTGATCTGATATATCTGTGGCCCCTCTATAAACATGTACATCCTGAAGTCTACTCAACAGTCTTTTATCTACCAATACATAATCCAACAAACTACTGTCATTTCGCCCTACATCATATCGTGTATACTTATTTATCCTCTTTTTCTTAAAATATGTATTACCTATAACTAAACCCCTTTCTATACAAAGTTCAATCAAAGGGCTCCCATTATCATTTACACCTGGCACCCCAAACTTACCTACCACACCCTCTCTAAAAGTTTCTCCTACTTTAGCATTCAAGTCCCCTACCACAATTACTCTCTCACTTGGTTCAAAGGCTCCTATACATTCACTTAACATCTCCCAAAATCTCTCTCTCTCCTCTGCATTCCTCTCTTCTCCAGGTGCATACACGCTTATTATGACCCACTTCTCGCATCCAACCTTTACTTTAATCCACATAATTCTTGAATTTACACATTCATATTCTCTTTTCTCCTTCCATAACTGATCATTTAACATTACTGCTACCCCTTCCTTTGCTCTAACTCTCTCAGATACTCCAGATTTAATCCCATTTATTTCCCCCCACTGAAACTCTCCTACCCCCTTCAGCTTTGTTTCGCTTAGGGCCAGGACATCCAACTTCTTTTCATTCATAACATCAGCAATCATCTGTTTCTTGTCATCCGCACTACATCCACGCACATTTAAGCAACCCAGTTTTATAAAGTTTTTCTTCTTCTCTTTTTTAGTAATTGTATACAGGAGAAGGGGTTACTAGCCCATTGCTCCCGGCATTTTAGTCGCCTCATACGACACGCATGGCTTACGGAGGAAAGATTCTTTTCCACTTCCCCATGGACAATAGAAGAAATAAAAAAGAACAAGAGCTATTTAGAAAAAGGAGAAAAACCTAGATGTATGTATATATATATATGCATGTGCGTGTCTATGAAGTGTGACCAAAGTGTAAGTAGGAGTAGCAAGATATCCCTGTTATCTTAGCGTGTTTATGAGACAGAAAAAGAAACCAGCAATCCTACCATCATGCAAAACAGTTACAGGTTTTTGTTTCACAGTCATCTGGCAGGACGGTAGTACTTCCCTGGGTGGTTGCTGTCTACCAACCTACTACCTATATATATATATACATATGTATATATGTATATATATATATATATATATATGTATATATATGTATATATATATATATGTATATATATGTATATATATATATAGGTAGTAGGTTGGTAGACAGCAACCACCCAGGGAGGTACTACCGTCCTGCCAAGTGAGTGTAAAACGAAAGCCTGTAATTGTTTTACATGATGGTAGGATTGCTGGTGTCTTTTGTCTGTCTCATAAATATGCAAGATTACAGGTACGTCTTGCTACTTCTACTTACACTTAGGTCACACTACACATACATGTACACGTTTATTTATACACACTCATCTGAGTTTTCTTTGATTTTATCTTAGTTCTTGTTCTAATTACTTTTCCTTTTATATCCATGGGGAAGTGGAATAAGAATCTTTCCTCCGTAAGCCATGCGTGTTGTAAAAGTCAACTAAAATGCCGGGAACAATGGGCTAGTAACCCCTTTTCCTGTAAAAATTACTAAAAAGAATAATAAGAAGAAAATTGTCAAAGTGGGAAGTCTGAATGTGCGTGGATGTTGTGCAAATGATAAGAAAGAGATGATTGTGGATGTTATGAATGAGAAGAAGCTGGATGTCCTGGCTTTAAGTGAAACAAAGCTGAAGGGGGTGGGAGAGTTTCAATGGAGAGGAATAAATGGGATTAGGTCAGGGGTTTCTAATAGAGTTAGAGCTAAAGAAGGAGTAGCAATAATGTTGAAGGATAAGCTATGGCAGGAAAAGAGGGACTATAAATGTATTAATTCAAGGATTATGTGGAGTAAAATAAAGGTTGGATGTGAGAAGTGGGTTATAGTAAGCGTATATGCACCTGGGGAAGAGAGAAGTATAGAGGAGAGAGAGAGATTTTGGGAAATGTTGAGTAATTGCGTGGGGAGTTTTGAACCAAGTGTGAGAGTACTTGTGGTTGGGGATTTTAATGCTAAAGTGGGAAAAAATGTTGTGGAGGGAGTAGTAGGTAAATTTGGGGTGCCAGGGGTAAATGAAAATGGGGAGCCTTTAATTGAGCTATGTGTAGAAAGAGGTTTGGTAATAAGTAATACATATTTTATGAAAAAGAGGATAAACAAACATACAAGGTATGATATAGCACGTAATGAAAGTAGTTCATTAGATAATATATTGGTGGATAAAAGTTTGATGGGTAGGCTCCAGGATGTACACGTTTATAGAGGGGCAACTGATATATCTGATCATTATTTAGTTGTAGCTACAGTTAGAGTAAGAGGTAGATGGGATAAGAGGAAAAATGACAACAACTAAGAGGAAGGTGAAAGTATATAAACTAAGGGAGGAGGAAGTTCGGGTGAAATATAAGCAACTATTGGCAGAAAGGTGGGCTGGTGCAGGTATGAGTAGGGAAGGGGGGGGTTGAAGAGGGTTGGAATAGTTTTAAAAATGCAGTATTAGAATGTGGGGCAGAAGTTTGTGGTTATAGGAGGGTGGGTGCAGGAGGAAAGAGGAGTGATTGGTGGAATGATGAAGTAAAGGGTGTGATAAAAGAGAAAAAGGTAGCTTATGAGAGGTATTTACAAAGCAGAAGTGTTATAAGAAGAGTAGAGTATATGGAGAGTAAAAGAAAGGTGAAGAGAGTGGTGAGAGAGTGCAAAAGGAGAGCAGATGATAGAGTGGGAGAGGCACTGTCAAGAAATTTTAATGAAAATAAGAAAAAATTTTGGAGTGAGTTAAACAAGTTAAGAAAGCCTAGGGAACAAATGGATTTGTCAGTTAAAAACAGAGTAGGGGAGTTAGTAGATGGGGAGATGGAGGTTTTGGGTAGATGGCGAGAATATTTTGAGGAACTTTTAAATGTCGACGAAGAAAGGGAGGCGGTAATTTCATGCACTGGCCAGGGAGGTATACCATCTTTTAGGAGTGAAGAAGAGCAGGATGTGAGTGTGGGGGAGGTGCGTGAGGCATTACGTAGAATGAAAGGGGGTAAAGCAGCTGGAACTGACGGGATCATGACAGAAATGTTAAAAGCAGGGGGGGGGACATAGTGTTGGAGTGGTTGGTATTTTTGTTTAATAAATGTATGAAAGAGGGGAAGGTACCTAGGGATTGGCGGAGAGCATGTATAGTCCCTTTATATAAAGGGAAGGGGGACAAAAGAGATTGTAAAAATTATAGAGGAATAAGTTTACTGAGTATACCAGGAAAAGTGTACGGTAGGGTTATTATTGAAAGAATTAGAGGTAAGACAGAATGTAGAATTGCGGATGAGCAAGGAGGTTTTAGAGTGGGTAGGGGATGTGTAGATCAAGTGTTTACATTGAAGCATATATGTGAACAGTATTTAGATAAAGGTAGGGAAGTTTTTATTGCATTTATGGATTTAGAAAAGGCATATGATAGAGTGGATAGGGGAGCAATGTGGCAGATGTTGCAAGTATATGGAATAGGTGGTAAGTTACTAAATGCTGTAAAGAGTTTTTATGAGGATAGTGAGGCTCAGGTTAGGGTGTGTAGAAGAGAGGGAGACTACTTCCCGGTAAAAGTAGGTCTTAGACAGGGATGTGTAATGTCACCATGGTTGTTTAATATATTTATAGATGGGGTTGTAAAAGAAGTAAATGCTAGGGTGTTCGGGAGAGGGGTGGGATTAAATTATGGGGAATTAAATACAAAATGGGAAGTGACACAGTTACTTTTTGCTGATGATACTGTGCTTATGGGAGATTCTAAAGAAAAATTGCAAAGGTTAGTGGACGAATTTGGGAATGTGTGTAAAGGTAGAAAGTTGAAAGTGAACATAGAAAAGAGTAAGGTGATGAGAGTATCAAATGATTTAGATAAAGAAAAATTGGATATCAAATTGGGGAGGAGGAGTATGGAAGAAGTGAATGTTTTCAGATATTTGGGAGTTGACGTGTCAGCGGATGGATTTATGAAGGATGAGGTTAATCATAGAATTGATGAAGGAAAAAAGGTGAGTGGTGCATTGAGGTATATGTGGAGGCAAAAAATGTTATCTATGGAGGCAAAGAAGGGAATGTATGAAAGTATAGTAGTACCAACACTCTTATATGGGTGTGAAGCTTGGGTTGTAAATGCTGCAGCGAGGAGGCGGTTGGAGGCAGTGGAGATGTCCTGTCTAAGGGCAATGTGTAGTGCAAATATTATGCAGAAAATTCGGAGTGTGAAAATTAGGAGAGGGTGTGGAGTTAATAAAAGTATTAGTCAAAGGGCTGAAGATTGGTTGTTGAGGTGGTTTGGTCATTTAGAGAGAATGGATCAAGGTAGAATGACATGGAGAGCGTACAAATCTATAGGGGAAGGAAGGCGGGGTAGGGGTCGTCCTCGAAAAGGTTGGAGGGAGGGGGTAAAGGAGGTTTTGTGGGCGAGGGGCTTGGACTTCCAGCAAGCGTACGTGAGCGTGTTAGATAGGAGTGAATGGAGACGAATGGTATTTGGGACCTGACGATCTGTTGGAGAGTGAGCAGGGTAATATTTAGTGAAGGGATTCAGGGAAACCTGTTATTTTATATAACCGGACTTGAGTCCTGGAAATGGAAAGTACAATGCCTGCACTCTAAATGAGGGGTTTGGGATATTGGCAGTTTGGAGGGATATGTTGTGTATTTTTCTACGCATATACTTCTAAACTGTTGTATTCTGAGCACCTCTGCAAAAACAGTGATTATGTGTGAGTGTGGTGAAAGTGTTGAATGATGATTAAAGTATTTTCTTTTTGGGGATTTTCTTTCTCTTTGGGTCACCCTGCCTCGGTGGGAGACGGCCGACTTGTTAAATATATATATATATATATATATATATATATATATATATATATATATATATATATATATATATATATATATATATATATATATATATATATATATATATATATATATATATATATATATATATATATATATATATTGAGAATGTTTCCAGATACTAAAATCCAGGAAAGCTTTCCGACTATTGCCGGCTACACCTCATGGATAAACTTTACAAACAGAAAAAACGATGAAGTTTTTCCTATAAACATTAATACATCTATACATTTCCACCTCAGTAATGTTATCGTTCTTCATCACCTGGAAATAATGTTTTTCAGTTTATTCATAAGTCCTAAAATCTAGATCCTTCATTGTGCAATGTTCATTCAATGCCTGCATGATGACTCAAATTTTTTTAATGAAAAAAGCAGAAATTTTACCGCTGCAACACAGCTGTAAACACATAATTGCTAGCTACTTCGCAAGTCACTTGTGCAAAGGAGCTGTGGTAAGTCCCTCACTGTGCTCGATCTGATAAAAAGTGTAAAATTTGACATCCTTCTCTCTGGTATCTTACCTCGACCTAGTCGTGAGTGATCTACCTGAAGGATCTGGTAGATAGGATACATCAGTTCATGATCACAAGACTGTCTTTACTACACTGAACGTATCAACTGAACGAAGGGAAGAATCGGCTCTCAAAACATCTGGTGAGGCAGTAAGGAAACTAATCAGTCCAATGCTTGTTTTTTTATCATACACCATGAATGAATGAATCAATCAGTCATAAGAGCATTCCTTATCGGGATTTACTTACATGTAAAATAGCCTAACATTTAACCATTTACCACCAAGTCCTTGCTTACACCGTTCTACATTCAAGTTCATACTTTCACCCTTCTACCTTCAAGTCATCACGCTCAACCCTCTACCTTCAAGTCATCACGCTCAACCCTCTACCTTCAAGTCATCACGCTCAACCCTCTACCTTCAGGTCATCACGCTCAACCCTCTACCTTCAAGTCATCACGCTCAACCCTCTACTTTCAACTCCTTCCCTTCAACCTTCTGCCCTCAGGTCATTTGATATATCCTTTTACCCTCAAGTGGCAGTGGCGGCTCGTGTATAGGCACTGCGGAACTGCAGCACCCCCTATTTTCACTCAATATTATCGATAACATTCAATATAATGAGTCTTATTTTCTTTAATTCTTTTTTTATACTTGTACATTATATAATCCTTAAGCTTAATGCTAGTAGCCATTCCCTAGTACAAGGAAAAAATTACAAAAATCCTTGTATGGAACTGTGCGCTTCACAGTTCCAGCAACTCGGTGTTTAGCTGTTGTGCGCATGCGAACATGTCCGAAATAAAACGCTGCATGCTAGGTAGAGAAAGCACTGTCGCTGATGCAGTGCCGACCCTGCTGTGCAAGCTTAAGGTAGCGTTTCTTTTTGGCTCAGCGACGTGTGTTGTGCTTAAAAATCATGTACCATATTCTTAAATGTGATAAAGTGTTGAATTGAAACTGAACTAAAAGTATTCTATTGTAGATCCGATATGCATGAATACTGCAAATTAATTGAGCTGCTGAAATTTTTCGTTGAAAATAATCTAGATGATGTTCCTAGTGAAATTGCGAAACTGATAAAGATCCTCTTGACATTTCCCATGACAACATCAGAGCCAGAACGCTGCTTGTCAACGCTGAAAATAATAAAAACTTTTCTAAGGATCACTATGAATAATGAAAGACTAAATGCATTTGCAGTGCTTTCAATGGAGAAAAATTTCCTCAACAGTCATCAAGAGATCAAGGGGAGAATTATTAATCTTTTCGAGCAAAGTAGATTTCGTTTTTAAATGAATGGATCAAGCTTAACTGTAACAGTTTAGGTAAGTTAAAAATATTTTTTTGTTTATGATTTTATCAAGCTTATGTACAGATTTTCTTTGTATATGCTTGTTTCGTTTTACACAGTATTAAAACAATGGCTAAAATTTTCTGAAGCAGCACCTCCACCAATTTTAGCTACGAGCCTCGCACTGTCATGTCCTGACTTCCATTCTTCAAGTCCTTACCTTTAAGCTCCTTCCCTCAAAACCTTACCTTTAATCTTCTATCCTCAAGTCCATACCCTATACCTATCCTCGAAGTGACTCACGCTCCATCCACTACCTATACCCTTACCTTTGGCTTCTTATTGTTTCCTCTCTTCTTAGTCTCCTTCTTGCCTCCAAATTTGCTCTTATGGATCCTCTTTCGGGCTGCTTGGAAGATCTTCCAGTATAGGATGAGGATCGCTGTGAGAGGGACATAGAAGGTGGCCATGGTTGCGAACACCTGGTAAGCGAGATCCTGTGACACCAGACACTTTTTCTGCTCGTTGACCCGCACCAAGAAATCTGGATCCTTCCAGCCGAAGAGCGGAGCTATGGAGACTACCACCGCCGTCAGCCACACCATAAGAATCATGATGCCGATGCGTTTCCCATTCCTTGAATGGATGTAATCAACCTGTGTCACCGCCCAGTATCTGAAACAGGTATAACAGGTTGGACTATCAGGATTTTAGCTTCTTAATGTCGAGATCCTTTACCTGACGATGCTGACGTCATTCGTATAGCTGATGTAACTGATGTAACTCACCAGTCAGTGACTGTGCCAACGGCCGGTGCCTGCAGGACGAAGCAATCTTGAGTTATAGAATTGTAACGAAATAATTTATTTGTAATAGATAAGGAGTAAACGTGATAATTACATCTAAGGTGGTGGAAAGATACAAGAAATCTGATAAATATTATTATTGTTATTATTTGGAAAACAAACGTGGAAACTAAAAAGAAAAAAAGTTGTGAATAGGACGTTAGAAAGTATATACTCAGTATATATTATACAGATGGCATGGTATATAAGAGGAAACATAGTGTGCTACAACCCTTGAAAACTTTAATAAACATACTATTAAGGAAATCCAACACTAAAGTTGCAAATAGGTAATAGCACATGAAGAAAGGGAGGGAGAGAGGCAGATATATATATTTATGTCGAGCCGAAGAGGTAAAACTGGTCAATTAGCAATAACTCATATAAAATTAAGTCCTTTCTAAAAAATTTCTCTTATAATAAATATTTTATTTTTTTTATTATCACACTGGCCGATTCCCACCAAGGCAGGGTGGCCCGAAAAAGAAAAACTTTCACCATCATTCACTCCATCACTGTCTTGCCAGAAGGGTGCTTTACACTACAGTTTTTAAACTGCAACACTAACGCCCCTCCTTCAGAGTGCAGGCACTGTACTTCCCATCTCCAGGACTCAAGTCCGGCCTTCCGGTTTCCCTGAATCCCTTCATAAATGTTACTTTGCTCACACTCCAACAGCACGTCAAGTATTAAAAACCATTTGTCTCCATTCACTCCTATCAAACACGCTCACGCATGCCTGCTGGAAGTCCAAGCCCCTCGCACACAAAACCTCCTTTACCTCCTCCCTCCAACCTTTCCTAGGCCGACCTCTACCCAGCCTTCCTTCCACTACAGACTGATACACTCTTGAAGTCATTCTGTTTCGCTCCATTTTCTCTAGATGTCCGAACCACGTCAACAACCTTTCCTCAGCCCTCTGGACAACAGTTTTGGTAATCCCGCACCTCCTCCTAACTTCCAAACTACGAATTCTCTGCATTATATTCACACCACACATTGCTCTCAGACATGACATCTCCACTGCCTCCAGCCTTCTCCTCGCTGCAACATTCATCACCCATGCTTCACACCCGTATAAGAGTGTTGGTAAAACTATACTCTCATACATTCCCCTCTTTGCCTCCAAGGACAAAGTTCTTTGTCTCCACAGACTCCTAAGTGCACCACTCACCCTTTTCCCCTCATCAATTCTATGATTCACCTCATCTTTCATAGACCCATCCGCTGACACGTCCACTCCCAAATATCTGAATACATTCACCTCCTCCATACTCTCTCCTTCCAATCTGATATCCAATCTTTCATCACCTAATCTTTTTGTTATCCTCATAACCTTACTCTTTCCTGTATTCACTTTCAATTTTCTTCTTTTGCATACCCTACCAAATTCATCCACCAACCTCTGCAACTTCTTTTCAGAATCTCCCAAGAGCACAGTGTCATCAGCAAAGAGCAACTGTGACAACTCCCACTTTATGTGTGATTCTTTATCTTTTAACTCCACGCCTTTTGCCATTTACTTCTCTTACAACCCCATCTATAAATATATTAAACAACCACGGTGACATCACACATCCTTGTCTAAGGCCTACTTTTACTGGGAAATAATTTCCCTCTTTCCTGCATACTCTAACTTGAGCCTCACTATCCTCGTAAAAACTCTTCACTGCTTTCGGTAACCTACCTCCTACACCATACACCTGCAACATCTGCCACATTGCCCCCCTATCCACCCTGTCATACGCCTTTTCCAAATCCATAAATGCCACAAAGACCTCTTTAGCCTTATCTAAATACTGTTCACTTATATGTTTCACTGTAAACACCTGGTCCACACACCCCCTACCTTTCCTAAAGCCTCCTTGTTCATCTGCTATCCTATTCTCCGTCTTACTCTTAATTCTTTCAATAATAGCTCTACCATACACTTTACCAGGTATACTCAACAGACTTATCCCCCTATAATTTTTGCACTCTCTTTTGTCCCCTTTGCCTTTATACAAAGGAAATATTTATGCATGCTCTCTACCAATCCCTAGGTACCTTACCCTCTTCCATACATTTATTAAATAATTGCACCAACCACTCCAAAACTATATCCCCATCTGCTTTTAACATTTCTATCTTTATCTCATCAATCCCGGCTGCCTTACCCCCTTTCATTTTACCTACTGCCTCACCAACTTCCCCCACACTCACAACTGGCTCTTCCTCACTCCAACAAGATGTTATTCCTCCTTGCCCTATACACGAAATCACAGCTTCCCTATCTTCATCAACATTTAACAATTCCTCAAAATATTCCCTCCATCTTCCCAATACCTCTAACTCTCCATTTAATAACTCTCCTCTCCTATTTTTAACTGACAAATCCATTTGTTCTCTAGGCTTCCTTAACTTGTTAATCTCACTCCAGAACTTTTTCTTATTTTCAACAAAATTTGTTGATAACATCTCAACCACTCTCTCATTTGCTCTCTTTTTACATTGCTTCACCACTCTCTTAACCTCTCTCTTTTTCTCAGTATACTCTTCCCTCCTTGCATCACTTCTACTTTGTAAAAACTTCTCATATGCTAACTTTTTCTCCCTTACTACTCTCTTTACATCATCATTCCACCAATCGCTCCTCTTCCCTCCCGCACCCACCTTCCTCTAATCACAAACTTCTGCTGAACACTCTAACACTATATTTTTAAACCTACCCCATACCTCTTCGACCCCATTGCCTATGCTCTCATTAGCCCATCTATCCTCCAGTAGCTGTTTATATCTTACCCTAACTGCCTCCTCTTTTAGTTTATAAACCTTCACCTCTCTCTTCCCTGATGCTTCTATTCTCCTTGTATCCCATCTACCTTTTGCTCTCAGTGTAGCTACAACTAGAAAGTGATCTGATATATCTGTGGCCCCTCTATAAACATGTACATCCTGAAGTCTACTCAACAGTCTTTTATCTACCAATACATAATCCATCAAACTGTTGTCATTTCGCCCTACATCATATCTTGTATATTTATTTATCCTCTTTTTCTTAAAATATGTATTACCTATAACTAAGCCCCTTTCTATACAAAGTTCAATCAAAGGGCTCCCATTATCATTTACACCTGGCACCCCAAACTTACCTACCACACCCTCTCTAAAAGTTTCTCCTACTTTAGCATTCAGGTCCCCTACCACAATTACTCTCTCACTTGGTTCAAAGGCTCCTATACATTCACTTAACATCTCCCAAAATCTCTCTCTCTCTCTTCTACATTCCTCTCTTCTCCAGGTGCATGCACGCTTATTATGACCCACTTTTCGCATCCTACCTTTACTTTAATCCACATAATTCTTGAATTTACACATTCATATTCTCTTTTCTCCTTCCATAACTGATCCTTCAACATTACTGCTACCCCTTCCTTTGCTCTAACTCTCTCAGATACTCCAGATTTAATTCCATTTATTTCCCCCCACCGAAACTCCCCTACCCCCTTCAGCTTTGTTTCACTTAGGGCGAGGACATCCAACTTCCTTTCATTCATAACATCAGCAATCATCTGTTTCTTGTCATCCACACTACATCCACGCACATTTAAGCATACCAGTTTTATAAAGTTTCTCTTCTTCTCTTTTTTAGTAAATTTCTACAGGAGAAGGGGTTACTAGCCCATTGCTCCCGGCATTTTAGTCGCCTCATACGACACGCATGGCTTACGGAGGAAAGATTCTTTTCCACTTCCCCATATATATATATATATATATATATATATATATATATATATATATATATATATATATATATATATATATATATATATATATATATATATATATCTTTAAACGTATAAACGTTGTTTCGGCCCGCCTAATGGTGAGCGTAAATACATGACGCTCTGACTCAAAGGACTCAAGAACCAAGCACCAAGCCAAGCTAGGTGTGTTACCTTGGTACGAGAACATACAGTGGTGTGGGTGCCTCTGAACAAATTGTATTCTAATCCCCGTTTGGTGTACTAGCCTAACAAGCAGTATTTTTATAATATTGTAACCACGCACGAGTGGTATTGATCAATAACAACACTGCGACTAGCCAAGGACTCGAACCGATGTTGTTTTGGCCCACCTCATAGTGAGCCAAAACACATGATCGAACAATTACAGCCTCAAACGGCTTTTCTCCTCTCCTCTCGTCGTCCCCCCAACACCACTTTCTCGTAATGGTCTTTGGTCAAACAGTGTCGATTACCGGTTAAGCATTCCCATGGCAGCTTGTGGCACATTTACCTTGTATTACGAGCTCTCGAGGCTCCCAAGAGGTCTCTCTCTCTCTCTCTCTCTCCAGTTGAGACGGCTCCGTCTCAACTGGAGAGAGAGAGAGAGAGAGAGAGAGAGAGAGAGAGAGAGAGAGAGAGAGACCTCTTGGGAGCCTCGAGAGCTCGTAATACAAGGTAAATGTGCCACAAGCTGCCATGGGAATGCTTAACCGGTAATCAACACTGTTTGACCAAAGACCATTACGAGAAAGTGGTGTTGGGGGGACGAGGAGGAGCAGGTGTGACGCCTTGGAGAGAAGAACAACCATTTTAGATTATAACTGTTCGGTTTTCTGTGTGTGTACATGTGTTACATATTTTTTCATGGTATTTGTGTATGTCAGTGATATTATTAAGATGTTGATAGATAAATTAGTTTGAGAAGCGTGGAATAAATCATTATAAGCAGGATTGAAAAGGAATTTAAGGGTTTTTTATAAGCAGGTATAATAGGAAAGTCAGAAGCCGTTATAAGCAGGCAAGAGGAGCAAGTCAATAGCAATTATTAATAGGTCAGGGAAGCAAGACAATATGCAACCTGAGAAGTCTGTTTTACGGGTCTGAGAGGCAAGGAATTGGTCGTTTTAAGTAGGTTTGAGGAGCATATGAGCGGTCGTTATAAGCATGCTTAAGTAGCAAATCATTGGTGGCCGATATAAGAAGGCTTGAGGAGCAAGTCAGTAATCGTTATGGCCAGGCTTCAAGAGCAAGTCAGTGGTCGTTACAAGTAGGTCTAAGGTGCAAGTCAATAGTCGTTAAAGGCAGGTCTAAGAGGCAAGTCAGTGGTCGTTACGGGCAGGTCTGAGAGGCAAGTCAGTGGTCGTTATAAGCAGTCCTTCTTCAACAACAACTAAGTCGAGTTAGCAAGACTTTGGAACAAAAACAAGCGCTTGGGAACTTGGTTCCACACTTCCTTAGAGTTTATTGATCAGTAGAGGTCAGGGAAGCCATCAGCTGTGACCTGAGGAGAGAATAGAGTGTAGAGAACAGAGAGAGCGAGAGGTAGGGGTAGAGCAGGAGAGGATGGGGAGAGAATGAGGGAAGAGATGGAGATACGGAAGGAGGAAAGGAGTGGAGAAAGAGAGAACGAAAAACAGGGAGAGGAGGGGGGACAGAAAGAAGGAGAATGATAAAAGTAATTGACAAGGTAGAGAGTTTAAGTGTTAGAGAGGAGGAGAGGAAAGTAACCCCCTTCTCCTTTTCCAGTACCTCCCTTCTCTTCCTCTCACACGTCCTCCACCTCAATAAGTGTCAGATTCCTTAAACTTTCCTGTAAAACTCCACAAAGTCTCGCATTTCCAACTCAATTTAAATATTGACACCCTTCAGTGTAAAGACTTTTATCACTGCTGAAGTTGTCCCCAAGATCCATTTCATCTAAATCTTCTTCTCTCCTGCAATTGCAACCTCCCGCCCCTTCAATATAGTTTACGATTTCCATTCGTATTATTATGAAAATGGTATACAACAGCTACAATTAGATTAGTAAGACATATGTGCAACAATTGGGTACTGTAGGGCCCCGCTTATACAGCAGGTTAGGTTCCGGGATGTTACTGTAAAGCGAAAATTCCTGTAAAGTGATACATGGCCTCTTTTCCAATTTCAAATATAAATAAAGTCTGATAACATGTTTACACTATCATACACTAAACAATAGAGCTAAGCCAAAAAAAAAAAAAACAGCTGCGTTAGCGAAATGTCGTAAAGCGAAGCATTGAAAAGCGGCGCCCTCTTGTATCTTTAATGTTGCAACAATAAAGACATCCCGCTGTTGCACATGTGTGTTACCCATCTTCAATTCTTATTGATGGAAATAAGAGCATGTGAGCAAATGCTGTTTTGCATTGGAGAAACCAGTGAAAATCTTATTTTCGGGCAACAGTCTGGGTCACAGTCAATTGACTAAGTACACCTTTCATTTTTTATGCTAGTGGACGAGTGGCTAATGTTGTGACCTCGGAGTCTGTGGGTTTGACAGTTCGACTCTCAAGTGATTCTTGTCCCCACATATTGTTATTACTACAGCGCTGCAACATTTCAACTTCTGTCTGTCTGTTTGCATGTCTGCCTTCTTACCTGCATGTCTGCATGCCTGCATGCCTGAATGCCTGTCTGTCTGTCTTTGTTTGTCTGACCGTCTGTCTCTCTTTTGGGTATTTCTTATACTGATCTTGTTTCTACAATGCAAGAAATAAAATGCATTTTCACTGAAATGTGAGTGCTCTTATTCTGTCTGTCTCTCTCTCTTTCTCTTTTTTTTTTAAACAGGGTTTGACAAGGTTAAGGATCCCTTGTTTTATTGACAAGCTATTTACAGGTTAAGGATTCCTAACTTTATTGACAAGCTAGGAGCTGTTACCTACATCAGCTCATTTGAAAGCATTTTTATTGTTATGAAACATACAAGTAGGGAACAGGATGAAGTTGGAGCCATCTGTGGGCCAGCATTTTCATCTGATCAACTGACTTTATCTCGTTTACATCATAATGCTGTACGAATGTGTTCCATACTCGAGTCATCCTGGGAATAAATGATCTCAGATAAAGTGATGCTCTGGAGAAGGGTACAGCCAGAGTGAAGTTGCTGCTTTCTGCCCGTCTTGTGGTATAGAAACTTGCTTCACGCTGTCCTCGAAGTGGATCCAAGTGTGGTACTTTTACAATATTGGCCTTGTACATAACAGTAAGGCCACCCACATCCCTCCTGTGTTGAAGGCTCTGCTGAAATGACACATCTATCCAGGATTGGTCCAGGCGAGAGATGAGACGTCTTGCTCTGTTCTCTACTTTGTAAAGCAGTAGCAGATGAGAAGGGGGGCAGTCGAACCAAGAAAGTGGAGCATACTCAAGGTGTGAGCTTACTTGTGCCTCGTACAAAATCTTGCAACCCCTGCTGTCAAACAGATGCGAGATACGGCGATGTACTGTAAGCTTCCTGGCTGCATTGTTTGCAAGATTTACAACGTGGTTTCTCATGGTCAGTTTGGAGTCAAATTTCACCACAAGGCTATCAACTTCTTCCCTAGGTGCCAACACCCTCCCATTCATCCTTACTACTGCACCAGCATTATCATCATCATGGTGCCTACAGATCATCATCATCTGTGTTTTCTCAGGTGCAAATGTTACTTGCCATCTATTTCCCCAAGCTGATATAGCTCTTAGCTGGTGACTGATGTAGCTTAGAGCAATTGGCATTTCTTCTCTTGGATAAGTGAATGTCAGTGTACAGTCGTCTGCATATGCATGGGATTCCGGAATGAGATGAAGAAGGTCATTGAAGTAGACATTCCATAACAATGGTCCCAGAACGATTCTGTTCCATTAAGAAGTGCCCTTAGAGATCTACCACGAAGGTAATCACTGAGGAGACAGCGCTGAGCCTGCAATTCCCAGAGCTTGCAGTTTTGCTAAGAGGCCCTGGTGCCACACCCGATTGAAAGCACCAGCAACGTCCAGTGCTACCACACAGCTGACTTTTGATTCATCAAGTGACTGGTGCCACTTAGTAGAGAGGTTTAACAACAGATCAGCAGCAAAGTAACCTTTCCTGAAGCCATATTGACGGTCACAAAGTAGTGAACGGTAGCAAAAAAACTCTGTCATTTGTCTTGAGATTATTGTCTCAAGGAGCTTGCCAGTGATTGACAGGAGTGACACTGGTCTGTAGTTGCTGATTTCTGCTCTGCTCTTCTTTTTGTGAACAGGGACTACATTTGCCTCTTTCCACAGAGAAGGCCATTTACATTGTACTAGGCAGTGCTGAAAGATGCGAGTTAGAGGTGCTGCTAGCTGGTCTGCACATCTTCTCAGCAGTCTTGGGCTCAACTTGTCTGGGCCCACAGCCTTTTCTTGGTTAGGCGATTTAAGAAGGAAGTGCACCTCTTCCTGCCTTATTGTCACCATTGACAGTTTTGACACAGTTCTTGCAGCTAGCCAAGGAGGTTCCCTTGCTGGATCAGGAACTTGCATTTTGGTAGCAAAGTGTTCAGCAAAGAGGTCCGCCTTCTCTTGACTACTAGAAGAGGTGGTCCCATCCTGTCGATTTAGAGGTGGAATGACCAGGGATCACCAGGTTTTGGAGCCTACCCTTCCTTATGCTAGCTTTCTTTTTGTGTCCACCTCCCATTTAGCGATGGCCCACTTTTGAACGTCACCCATATGCCTTCAGGCTTGCCTGTGCAAGCTCCAGCTATAGGTGGTAGGGTGTCTCTCATACCTTCGCCATGCCTTGTACCTAGCAGTAGCAGCCTCTCTACAACGAAAGCCAAACCAAGGTTGATCTGTAGGCTTTGTCACATACTGCCGGTGAGGAATGTGTTCTTGTTGTAGATTAAGGATGAGTCCAGTGACGGCTTTCACTTGGTTGTCAACATTCCCTTGGAGAAAAGCATTCCAATCGGTGGTGGCGAGCTCAGAGCAAAAGGCTGGCCGATTACCTCTTTCCCATAGCCAGGTTGTGCGTGTGGACTCCTCACCTTACTCTGTTGGGATCTTAACCCTTAATCGGGCAGACCACAAAATATGTGGGTCTGAGCACATGATTTTCTGTACATGTCATCCTACTCGTGCCGTACATCTAGATTCCCGTTCTTTATTTCTGACCAATCACAAGCCTTCCCTGAGTCGCTTCAGTTAAGTGGTGCTGTCCTGTTCTCGCTTCCCATTGGTTGAGAGACCAAGATGTAAACACTTCAGGCTTGGCGTCGCCGAGAGTAATATTTTTTTCATCTAGTGAGGCTCAAATACCCTTGGATTTTATCCTCTACAATGTCTGTAAGTACTGATTGTTATGTCTAGTGCGTAAATGAATAGTTTGGGCATATTTTGATATATATATAAAGGCCATGTGAAGCATAATATGAGTGTACCATGCAAATGAAAATAGTGCAACAAAAGAAACATCAAAAAATTTTGTTGTGCCCTTTTAGGGGCAGTTTTCAATTTCAGTAAATAAATATTTATAAAAAATATTTCTATTGCTTATATGAATTTTGTATTGGTCTGGATGTGTACAGAACGTTTTTATTGTTTTATGGTGAGCCCTCCAACACCAAGTCAAAATGTCTGTGTTTTGGAGGAAAGTGACTCAGAACTGGAGGTAGATGACCCAGAATTGCTTGAAAGTGGTGATGAATACTTGCCACTGGATGCAGAGGTGTCAAGTGATGATGAGGAGGAAGAAACACCAGCCAAAAAGTGAAAAGTAGTCAAGGAAAAGAAAGATATTAGGAACGAGGAGATGCATGTTGAACAAGAACAATTATACCACATCGTCATTTTATTGCTTCATATGCAAAGTAAATCTATGCATAAAGAAGGATAAAAATTGCTTCCTACCCTTCCATTCTAGCAATTAGTAATATACAATGACTGTTCTTTCTCAGGGAATTCAGGAATATGGGACTTGAAAATTTTATCCCTTTGCAATGTGTCAATGTAGCAATTTGGTTTCTTTTTATATTTTTCTAATACCTAAAAAGGTATGGATACAAGTTCCATTTATGTTTTTTTATATTGTCTGTTTGTATAATAAATTAAAAAAATAGTTATTTGCTGTTTTATTAACCTTTGCAAGTTTGCAACATCCAAATTTATACTCCCTTAAACGAGCAGCCCATAATAAATTAGGGTTTCACTGACTAGCAATTGCTTGAAAACTAACCATTAGAATTCCATTTATATGGGCTCATTGACCTTATATTGAGTTACTCTATCCACTATAGGGAGTTCAGTTCGAATTTCTAAATTTATGGCCATTTGCCCCATGAAGGGGTGTCGTAAAAACAGCCTTGTGGTCAGATGATCCAACGTAGCCGAGGGGTTGACAAGTGACTATACCTTCTGCCAGATCACTCACTACTGGGTCAAGGGAGGGGCCAAAGATGTGAGTAGGAAATCAACAAAGTTTCTCATGTCAAATACTGCAAGAAGGTCATCAAAGTCCCTCTGTATAAGGTGTTGGTTGAGGTCACCAACAATTATGACATGTTGACAGTTGTGTTGTAGCAGAAGGGAGTCCACATTTTCCATTAGGAAGTTGATGGGGTCTGCATGTTGCCACTGAGGTCTGTACATTACACATGCTAGTACAGAGGTACTAATGTTTATGCATAGCTTGAAGAACATCATTTCAAGATGAGTAGGGATGGCAACATCAATGTGCTGGGCATGTACACTTTTAGAAAAGCGCACAGCAACACCTCCTCCTTGCCCTTGCCTGTCTCTTCTCATCCATGAGGTTTAGCCAGCAATTCTTGCAAAATTTTCTGGAGTCCTGCCGTCCAAAAATGTTTCAACAACAGCTATCATGTCGGGACGTCGAGTGTTAACAAAACTATGTGTGAGCTCTCCAACATTAGTAATGAAACCTCTAATGTTGGCCGATAGGATGCTGATAGACAGGCTCCTCATGATGTGATCAGCTTGAGGTGGTGGGTGTGTCAGGCATGTAAGGTGACTGCCCTTGAGAGAGGTAGGGTACTGAGGCAGCTGCAGGGATGTAGGTCTGTGGTCTTTTATAAGGCACAATACCACCTGCTGGGCTGAGATAGGAGTAGCTGAGTTGGTGACGTGTAAGAGTGTTCACCAATTCAGAGATCCTGCTGGTTTGTTCCGAGAACAGGTCTCTAAACAGGTGGTCCTGTCTGTCAAGTTCCTTTCTCTTCCGATACTGGTCCTCCTTCTTGTGGCAGTAATTGCACCTGGTATCTCGCAGGCAGTTGTTGGTGGTGTGCCCCTTCTCTCTTTCTCATCTTACTCACATGGATACTAGTATGCATATATATGAGCTGGGATTCGATCCTACAGAATTTCTTGACATGGGGTAATATTCATATCAACGTGAAATTTTAGTTTAATCTCATGCATGATGTCTTCTGAAGAGGGCTCAGTCGGAGGTCGATAAATACACATAACTATTTTTCATGTTTCTTTGTGTCCCTGTAATGAACAGAGTTCCTTACACTTAGACGTGTCAACATAAAAAACGGCAAATTAAGAACGAAGGACAGAGAGATCTATAAGTGTTACCCCTGTTATTACTGAGACGTCGAGGAGGTACTAATCTAAATGAACCCAACCTATACAAACCTAACCTAAATTAATCTAATTCAACCGAACTTACACCTGCCGATATTAACTGCATCAAATCTAATTAAATTTAACTTAACCTAATCTAAACTAACCTACCCTAACTTAATCTAATCCATCCGAACTTAACATTACCGATATTAATCTCATCAAATCTAACCTAACCTACCCGAACTTAACCTAAGTTAATCTATATCAGTATATACTAACTTATCATCCCTACTAATGAGGAAGATCGGTTATGCATCAGTTTATATTATTTTCCTGAAGTCTATCAAGTAATTCGTTTTACCCTAAACATATTAGCTCACTTCAGGAATTATCACCGTTAACATTCCCAACTCAGATAACTGAAATATCAGTTCTTATTAATATCAATAACGTGAGGTGCTAAATCCCTAAGTCATACGCTAGCTTAGGAATAAGAGATAGTATAATTCCAGGAAAGGGAAGGGGAAGGGGTAACTCTAGTTCCCTGGATCAACAGCGCTTCATCAGTACCACTCCCTCTTTTGCAGACGGGAACATTTTAGGGCAAGCATCTGTCAGCAAGCCTGATAGAAAGAACATCTATCAGCAAGACCATCTGTCAGAAAACCTTCCAGCAAGAACATCTGTCAGCAAGTCTGCTGGCAAGACCATCTGTCAGCAAGACCATCTGTTAACAAGTCTGCCAGCAAGAACATCTGTTAGCTAGACCATCTATCAGCAATTCTGCCAATAAGGTCATCTGTCACCAAACCTGCCAGCAAGAACATCTGTCAGTAAGCCTACCAGAAAGACCATCAGTAGCAAACCCATCCTGCTCAGCAGGTCTTTAAAATGTGGTCTAAGACCTCTAGCTGGGGTAAGTCAGCGGATGATTCACCAGTTACAGGTCGCCATTTGACAGACATCTGTGTCGGGATACACTTGTCCTGTTTCTTGACAAATAAACCACCACCAAGAAGAAGAAGAGGAAGAAGAAGAAGAAGAAGAAGAAGAAGAAGAAGAAGAAGAAGAAGAAGAAGAAGAAAAGCAGCAACAACACAACTACCAACAACACCAGAACCACCAACAACTCCATAACCACCAACTGGTGGTTATGGAATTGTTGGTGGTTGCAACTCCAGCAACAATAACATCAATAGCAATTGTAACAGCAGCAGCAGCAGCAGCAACAACAACAACGACAACATCAACAACAGCAACAACAGCAACAGCAACAACACCAACAACAACAACACTACCACCAACAACATCAACAAGCACCAATAAAATAAGCACCTGCAACACCACCACCACCACCACCACCACCACCACCACCACCCAGTCAGTTTGATCCCAAATTGCAGTCTGCTAATAACATGTGGAAGACACTCCCGTTACTCAGCAAGCTTTCATTGGGACATTGTTTCTCTCTGTGTAGACATTCTTCGAGTAAAGCCCTAATCCAGCTCCACACAGACCAAAAACGGCGTCTCAGTACAAGCTTGTTCTCTAACCAGTTGACTGTAAGGAATCAACAACGACAGAACACACTAACAACTATTCCACACAGATCTACATAACAAGAACTTTACTCCCTAGCGAAATTAATTTAATTACAACGTAGATTGACCGATAATTGAATAATTTACATTGTCAATATTAATTAGAGGCCGATGAGGTGGAATATATATATATATATATATATATATATATATATATATATATATATATATATATATATATATATATACATATATACATATATATATATATATATATATATATATATATATATATATATATATATATATATATATATATATATATATATGTCGTGCCGAATATGTAAAACTGGTCAATTAGCAAGAACTCATTTAAAATTAAGTCCTTTCAAAAATCTTCTCTTATACATTTAAAGATATATTTTTTTCATTAATGTTAATGCAAAAATTTTTAATTTTGCACCAAAAGAAACTTAGAAAACTTACCTAACCTTATAAAAAGCGCAATTTATTTTAGCCTAACCCAACTAAATATATTTTAAATACTTTTACAGTAATTTAATACTAAACAAACACAATGAAATATATTTTTTTCGTTAGGTTTAGAATGATTTTTGCGAAATTATTGCATACACAAATTTTAGCTTGTCCTATATGGCAAGATGAGCATTGCTATTTAAGCCAAGATAGAAAGTTCTGCCTATTCGGCACGTCATATATATATATATATATATATATATATATATATATATATATATATATATATATATATATATATATATATATATATATATATATATGTCGTGCCGAATATGTAAAACTGGTCAATTAGCAAGAACTCATTTAAAATTAAGTCCGTTCTAAAATTTTCTCTTATACGTTTAAAGACATATTTTTTTCGTTAATGTTAATGTAAAAGTTTTTAATTTTGCACCGAAAGAATCTTAGAAAACTTACCTAACCTTATTATAACAAGAACAATTTATTTTAGCCTAACCCAACTAAATATTTTTTAGATTTGTTTACAGTAATTTAATACTAAACAAACACAGTGAAATTTATTTTTTTCGTTAGGTTCAGAATGATTTTGGCGAAATTATTGCATAGACAAATTTTCACTTGTCTTATATGGCAAGATGAACGTGGCTATTCAAGCCAAGATCGCAAATTCTGCCTATTCGGCACGACATATATATATATATATATATATATATATATATATATATATATATATATATATATATATACATATATATATATATATATATATATATATATATATATATATATATATATATATATATATATATATATACATATATATATATATATATATATATATATATATATATATATATATATATATATATATATATATATATAACATATATAAGATTTAAGAGATACATTGTTGATATAAAGGTGGCATATGCAGTACATGTTGTTACGTGTGTATCACCGATTATAAGGCGAAAATCTCATCCAGCTCCTCAGAGCTGGGGCGTGTGCCCAAAATACAGCAGTCATTACCCCTTTGAACAGCCGCACTGAGCCGCTGGAACAGAAAACTAGCTACCCTGGGATTCCTAGTTACTCTGATGAGTCTTTTTCCCAGCTCCTTATTGAATTTAGATGCATTCTTTCTCCATGAGCCAAGGGTCTCTGAGCCTATGGGAACAAACATATAATGATGGGCAAGTTCTCCATATTTTCTAGACTTTTGGGACTCCCTGAAGCAGGCAGCTGCCCCTCCTTCCTCCCTGGTGCATTGGAGATAGGTATCAGAAAAGGTAGATGCACATGTATAGTCCTACACCACCTGCTTCCCATCTGTCCAGGCTTGAAGGGTGATACCATCTGGAGGCTTTTGGCTGCCATGAGATCTGCATAGTTGGGGTGGCTCCCTTACTGCTGGGCATCCAGCTGTTGTGAGGCTCCTCTTGATAATGTTAACCTCCTCATGTCATGCAATCTTTCCCTAGGATTTACGGCACACAAGACCATGGTACCCGAATCGGTCTGCTGCTTCACTGCCACAAATACACCTGTGTTCGGCGAGAATAGGGGCGGCAAGTCGAAGGGCAACACCGATGCGGATGGTCTGTGGGTCGAGGCGTGTGCCAAGGCTGGAGTTGGGAACAGCCAACATATATATATATATATATATATATATATATATATATATATATATATATATATATATATATATATATATATATATATATATATATATATATATATATATATATATATATATATATATATATATATATATATATATATATATATATATATATATATATATATACATATATATATATGTTGCAGTTTAAAAACTGTAGTGTAAAGCACCCTTCTGGCAAGACAGTGATGGAGTTAATGATGGTGAAAGTTTTTCTTTTTCGGGCCACCCTGCCTTTGTGGGAATTGGCCAGTGTGATAATACGTAATAATAAAAATATATATACATGTATGTATATACATATATATATATATATATATATATATATATATATATATATATATATATATACATATATATATATGTATATGTATATATATATATATATACATATATATATATATATATATATATATATATTTATATATATACATATATATACATATATATATGTATATATATATATATATATATATATATATATATATATATATATATATATATATATATATATATATATACACTGATCTCTGGCTGAAGTGTTTGTGTATATATCGCATGCTCTCGCGAATTCCTTGTATATATATGTATATATATATATATATATATATATATATATATATATATATATATATATATATATATATATATATATATATATATATATATATATATATATATATGTATATATGCAATAAGATCACAGTAAACAGGTGATTTCAAAATATGCAAAACAACCACTCTGAAAGAATAGAGAAATTCCATGCGCTTTCGTGACTACTCACATTATCAAGGAACTATGAAAGTGAAGCATCCAAGGAAGCTATATAAGGGGTCCGGCCAGCACCTCACTATCAAAATTTGCGATAAAGTTTATTACGGTCAAACTGGTAAAAATCTCGAACTAAGATTAAAACAACATAAATATAGCATTAGAACTGGACAAGATTCCAATGCTCTATTTATTCATGTAAGAGATTTTAACCACCCAATTGATTTTCAAAAAGTTGAGAAAGTAGCATCAAGCAAGTCCATGGTCGACAGGAATATAATTGAAGCAGTTTTGACAATAATATGAATATTTCCTTTGGTTTATATAAATTAGATCCATTTATAATTAATAGAATTTGGGAAGAATTTAATAATACACTGGACAAATAATTTTTAAATTTTCTTGGGTAGAATAGCTTGGGGGTGAGTTGTGCAAAGGACCTATCCAAGTTGGCTCGCCGCGCGTCACGTGTTTAACCGTTGTGGGATCTGATAGTGAGGTGCTGGCCGGACCCCTTATATAGCTTCCTTGGATGCTTCACTTTCATAGTTCCTTGATAATGTGAGTAGTCACGAAAGCGCTTGGAATTTCTCTATTCTTTCAGAGTGGTTGTTTTGCATATATATATATATATATATATATATTTATATATATATATATATATATATATATATATATATATATATATATATAGATATATAGATATATATATATATATATATGTCGTGCCGAATAGGCAGAACTTGCGATCTTGGCTTAAATAGCAACGCTCATCTTGCCATATAGGACAAGTGAAAATTTGTGTATGCAATAATTTCGCCAAAACCATTCTGAACTTAACGGAAAAAATATGTTTAACTGTGTTTGTTTAGAATTAAATTATTTTAAACAAATCTAAAATATATTTAGTTGGGTTACGCTAAAATAAATTGTGCTTGTTATAATAAGGTTAGGTAAGTTTTCTAAGTTCCTTTTGGTGCAAAATTATAAATTTTTACATCAACATAAATGAAAAAAATATATCTTTAAATGTAAAAGAGAAAATTTTAGAAAGGACTTAATTTTAAACGAGTTCTTGCTAATTTACCAGTTTTACATATTTGGCACGACATATATATATATTTAACAAGTCGGCCGTCTCCCACCGAGGCAGGGTGACCCAAAAAGAAAGAAAATTCCCAAAAAGAAAATACTTTCATCATTCAACTCTTTCACCACACTCATACATAATCACTGTTTTTGCAGAGGTGCTCAGAACACAACAGTTTAGAAGCATATACGTATAAAGATACACAACATATCCCTCCAAACTGTCAATATCCCGAACCCCTCCTTTAGAGTGCAGGCATTGTACTTCCCATTTCCAGTACTCAAGTCCGGCTGTATAAAAATAACCGGTTTCCCTGAATCTCTTCACTAAATATTACCCTGCTCACACTCCAACAGATCGTCAGATCCCAAATACCATTCGTCTCCATTCACTCCTATCGAACACACTCATTCACGCCTGCTGGGAGTCCAAGCCCCACGCCCACAAAACCTCCCTTACCCCTTCCTTCCAACCTTTTCGAGGACTTCCCCTACCCCGCTTTCCTTCCCCTACAGATTTAAATGCTCTCCATGTCATTCTACTTTGATCCATTCTCTCTAAATGACCAAACCACCTCAACAACCCCTCTTCTGCCCTCTGACTAATACTTTTATTAGCTCCACACCTTCTCCTAATTTCCACACTCCGAATTTTCTGTATAATATTTACACCACACTTTGACTTTAGACAGGACATCTCCACTGCCTCCAACCGCCTCCTCGCTGCTGCATTCACAACCCAAGCTTCACACCCATATAAGATTGTTGGTACTACTATACTTTCATACATTCCCTTCTTTGCCTCCATAGATAATGTTTTTTTGTCTCCACATATACCTCAACGCACCACTCACCTTTTTTCCCTCATCAATTCTATGATTAACCTCATCCTTCATAAATCCATCCGACACGTCAACTCCCAAGTATCTGAAAACATTCACTTCTTTCATACTCCTCCTCCCCAATTTGATATCCAATTTTTCTTTATCTAAATCATTTGATACCCTCATCACCTTACTCTTTTCTATGTTCACTTTCAACTTTCTACCTTTACACACACTCTTCCAAACTCGTCCACTAACCTTTGCAATTTTTCTTCAGAATCTCCCATAAGCACAGTATCATCAGCAAAAAGTAACTGTGTCAATTTCCATTTTGTATTTAATTCCCCATAATTTAATCCCACACCTCTCCTGAACACTCTAGCATTTACTTCTTTTACAACCCCATCTATAAATATATTAAACAACCATGGTAACATTACACATCCCTGTCTAAGACCTACTTTTACCGGGAAGTATTCTCCCTCTCTTCTACACACCCTAACCTGAGCCTCACTATCCTCATAAAAACTACAGCATTTAGTAACTTACCACCTATTCCATATTCTTGCAACATCTGCCACATTGCTCCACTATCCACTCTATCATATGCCTTTTCTAAATCCATAAATGCAATAAAAACTTCCCTACCTTTATCTAAATACTGTTCACATATATGCTTCTACACATCCCCTACCCACTGTAAAACCTCGTTGCTCATCCGCAATCCTACATTCTGTCTTACCTCTAATTCTTTCAATAATAACCCTACACTTTTTCTGGTATACTCAGTAAACTTATTCCTCTATAATTTTTACAATCTCTTTTGTATCCCTTCACTTTATATAAAGGGACTATACATGTTCTCCGCCAATCTCTAGGTACCGTCCCCTCTTTCATACATTTATTAAACAAAAATACTGACCACTCCAACACTATATCCCACCCTGCTTTTAACATTTCTGTCATAATCCCGTCAGTTCCATATATATATGTATATATGCAATAAGATCACAGTAAACAGGTGATTTCAGAATATGCAAAACAACCACTCTGAAAGAATAGAGAAATTCCAAGCGCTTTCGTGACTACTCACATTATCATAATGTGAGTACATTGCACACAATGTACTGGTCCTGTTGTTTTCAATGGAAATATTTATCTATAGATATATCTTGGGGCCAGTATTTAGGAGAGTGCCCAAGGCTTACAAATACTAATCCAGTCCTGGGCGTGGGAAGCACGTCCTCTCACCGTAGGTGAAGAGCGTGTGTGAAGTAAGCTAATTATTGGTGTAATGGTGTGTGTGTGTGTGTGTGTGTGTGTGTGTGTGTGTGTGTGTGTGTGTGTGTGTGTGTGTGTGTGTGTGTGTGTGTGTGTGTGTGTGTGTGTACTCACCTAATTGTACTCACCAAATTGTGGTTGCAGGGGTCGAGACTCAGCTCCTGGCCCTGCCTCTTCACTGATCGCTACTAGGTCCTCTCTCTCTCTCTGCTTCCTGAGCTGTATCATACCTCTTCTTAAAACTATGTATGGTTCCTGCCTCCACTACTTCACTTGCTCGGCTGTTCCACTTCCTGACAACTCTTTGACTGAAGAAATACTTCCTAACGTCCCTGTGACTCGTCTGAGTCTTCAGCTTCCAGTTGTGACCCCTTGTCCCTGTGTCCCCTCTCTGGAACATCCTATCTCTGTCCACTTTGTCTATTCCCCGCAGTACCTTGTATGTCGTTATCATGTCTCCCCTGACCCTTCTGTCCTCCAGTGTCGTCAGTCCGATTTCCCTCAACCTTTCCTCGTACGACATTCCCCTGAGCTCTGGGGCTAGCCTTGTTGCAAACCTTTGTACTTTCTCTAACTTCTTGACGTGCTTGACCAGGTGTGGGTTCCAGACTGGTGCTGCATACTCCAGTATGGGCCTAACATACACAGTGTACAGTGTCTTGAACGATTCCTTATTAAGGTATCGGAACGCTATTCTCTGGTTTGCCAGGCGCCCGTATGCTGCAGCAGTTATTTGGTTGATGTGTGCCTCCGGTGATGTGCTCGGTGTTATGGTCACCCCAAGGTCTTTCTCCCTGAGTGAGGTCTTTAGTCTTTGTCCACCTAGCCTATACTCTGTCTGCGGTCTTCTTTGCCCCTCCCCAATCTTCATGACTTTGCATTTGGCTAGATTGAATTCGAGAAGCCAGGTACTGGACCACATGTCCAGCCTGTCCAGGTCTCTTTGCAGTCCTGCCTCATCCTCATCCGATTTAATTCTTCTCATCAACTTCACATCATCTGCGAACAGGGACACTTCAGAGTCTATTCCTTCCATCATGTCGTTCACATATATCAAAAATAGCACTGGTCCTAGAACTGACCCCTGTGGGACCCCGCTCGTCACAGGCGCCCACTGTGATACCTCTTCACGTACCATGACTCGTTGCTGCCTCCCTGTCAGGTATTCCCTGATCCATTGCAGTGCCCTCCCTGTTACATGCGCCTGATCCTCCAGCTTCTGCACTAATCTCTTGTGGGGAACTGTGTCAAAGGCCTTCCTGCAGTCTTGGAAAACGCAATCTACCCACCCTTCTCTCTCGTGTCTTACTTCTGTTACCTTTTCATAAAACTCCAGAAGGTTTGTGATACACGGTTTGCCTTCCATGAACCCATGCTGGTTTTCATTTATAATCTTGTTCCTTTCCAAGTGTTCGACCACTCTCCTCCTGATAATCTTCTCCATGACTTTGCACACAATACATGTCAGGGACACAGGTCTATAGTTTAGCGCCTCGTTTCTGTTTCCTTTCTTAAATATGGGGACTACATTAGCTGTCTTCCATTTCTCAGGTAGTTGCCCAGTTTCAAGGGATGTGTTGAAGATTGTGGTTAGAGGCACGCACAGCATCTCTGCTCCTTCTCTAAGGACCCATGGGGAGATGTTGTCCGGTCCCATCGCCTTTGAGGTGTCAAGGTCACTTAGGAGCTTCTTCACTTCCTCCTCAGTTGTTCGTATGTCATCCAACACTTGTTGGTATATTCCCTCTTGATGTTCCCTTCTGTGCTGTCTTCCCACAGCCCTTCCTGTCTCTACTGTAAAAACTTCCTTAAATCTCCTGTTCAGCTCCTCACATACCTCCTGATCATTTCTTGTGAGTTCTCCAGCTTCTGTCCTTAATCTGATCACCTGGTCTTTGACTGTTGTCTTCCTCTTGATGTGGCTATACAACAGTATCGGGTCAGTCTTGATTCTCGATGCTATGTCATTTTCATACTGTCGCTGGGCCTCCGTCCTTACCTGTGCATACTCGTTCCTG
>NW_027195736.1:132500-140401 GCF_038502225.1 Cherax quadricarinatus
AAGGGGTAGCAGTAATGTTGAAGGATCAGTTATGGAAGGAGAAAAGAGAATATGAATGTGTAAATTCAAGAATTATGTGGATTAAAGTAAAGGTTGGATGCGAAAAGTGGGTCATAATAAGCGTGTATGAACCTGGAGAAGAGAGGAATGTAGAGGAGAGAGAGAGATTTTGGAAGATGTTAAGTGAATGTATAGGAACCTTTGAACCAAGTGAGAGAGTAATTGTGGTAGGGGACCTGAATGCTAAAGTAGGAGAAACTTTTAGAGAGGGTGTGGTAGGTAAGTTTGGGGTGCCAGGTGTAAATGATAATGGGAGCCCTTTGATTGAACTTTGTATAGAAAGGGGTTTAGTTATAGGTAATACATATTTTAAGAAAAAGAGGATAAATAAGTATACAAGATATGATGTAAGGCGAAATGACAGTAGTTTGTTGGATTATGTATTGGTAGATAAAAGACTGTTGAGTAGACTTCAGGATGTACATGTTTATAGAGGGGCCACAGATATATCAGATCACTTTTTAGTTGTAGCTACACTGAGAGTAAAAGGTAGATGGGATACAAGTAGAATAGAAGCATCAGGGAAGAGAGAGATGAAGGTTTATAAACTAAAAGAGGAGACAGTTAGGGTAAGATATAAACAGCTATTGGAGGATAGATGGGCTAATGAGAGCACAGGCAATGGGGTCGAAGAAGTATGGGGTAGGTCTAAAAATGTAGTGTTAGAGTGTTCAGCAGAAGTTTGTGGTTACAGGAAAGTGGGTGCGGGAGAAAAGAGGAGGTGGAATGATGATGTAAAGAGAGTAGTAAGGGAGAAAAAATTAGCATATGAGAAGTTTTTACAAAGTAGAAGTGATGCAAGGAGGGAAGAGTATATGGAGAAAAAGAGAGAGGCTAAGAGAGTGGTGCAGCAATGTAAAAAGAGAGCAAATGAGAGAGTGGGTGAGATGTTATCAACAAATTTTGTTGAAAATAAAAAAAAGTTTTTCCAAGCCTGGGAAAGGGTAATCACCCCTTTAACAGGAGTGGAAAAGGGTGATCACCCCTCTCCAGGCCTGGTAAAGGGTTAATAAGTTGAGGAAGTCTAGGGAACAAATGGATTTGTCAGTTAAAAATAGAAGAGGAGAGTTATTAAATGGAGAGTTAGAGGTATCGGGAAGATGGAGGGAATATTTTGAGGAATTGTTAAATGTTGATGAAGATAGAGAAGCTGTGATTTCGTGTATAGGGCAAGGAGGAATAACATCTTGTAGGAGTGAAGAAGAGCCAGTTGCGAGTGTGGGGGAAGTGCGTGAGGCAGTGGGTAGAATGAAAGGGGATAAGGCACCTGGGATTGATGGGATATAGATAGAAATGTTAAAAGCAGGTGGGGATATAGTTTTGGAGTGGTTGGTGCTTTTGTTTAATAAATGTATGGACGAGGGTAAGGTACCTAGGGATTGGCAGAGAGCATGGATAGTTTCTTTGTATAAAGGCAAAGGGGACAAAAGAGAGTGCAAAAATTATAGGGGGATAAGTCTGTTGAGTATCCCTGGTAAAGTGTATGGTAGAGTTATTATTGAAAGAATTAAGAGAAAGACGAAGAGTAGGATAGCAGATTAAGAATGAGGCTTTAGGAAAGGTAGGGGGTGTTTAGACCAAGTGTTTACAGTGAAACATATAGGTGAACAGTATTTAGATAAGGCTAAAGAGGTTTTTGTGGCATTTATGGATTTGGAAAAGGTGTATGACAGGGTTGATAGGGGCACAATGTGGCAGATGCTGCAGGTGTATGGTATAGGAGGTAGGTTACTGAAATCAGTGAAGAGTTTATACCAGGACAGTGAGACTCAGGTTAGAGTATGTAAGAAAGAGGGAAATTATTTTGCAGTAAAAGTAGGCATTAGACATGGATGTGTGATGTCACCTTGGTTGTTCAATATAGGGTTGTATGAGAAGTGAATGCAAGGGTCTTGGCAAGAGGTGTGGAGTTAAAAGATAAAGAATCTAACACAAAGTGGGAGTTGTCACAGTTGCTTTTTGCTGTTGACACTGTGCTCTTGGGAGATTCTGAAGAGAAGTTGCAAAGGTTGGTGGATGAATTTGGTAGGGTACGTAAAAGAAGAATATTAAAGTGAATATAGGAAAGAGTAACGTTATGATGTTAAAAAAAGATTAGGTGATGAAAGATTGGATATCAGATTGGAGGGAGAGGGTATGGAGGAGGTGAATTTATTCAGATATTTGGGAGTGGACGTGTCAGTAGATGGATCTACGAAAGATGAGGTGACTCATAGAATTGATGAGGGGAAAAGGGTGAGCGGTGCACTTAGGAGTTTGTGGAGACAAAGAACTTTGTCCTTGGAAGCAAAGAGGGGAATGTATGAGAGTATAGTTCTACCAACGCTCTTATATGGGTGTGAAGCATGGATGATGAATGTGGCAGTGAGGAGAAGGCTGAAGGCAGTGGAGATGTCATGGCTGAGGGCAATGTGTAGTGTGAATATAATGCAGAGAATTCGTAACTTGGAAGTTAGGAGGAGGTGTGGGATTGCCAAAACTGTTGTGTATAGGGCTGAGGAAGGGTTGTTGAGGTGGTTCGGTCATGTAGAGAGAATGGAACGAAATAGAATGACTTCGAGAGTGTATAAATCTGTAGTGGAGGGAAGGCAGGGTAGGGTCGGCCTAGGAAAGGTTCGCACACACACACACACACACACACATATATATACGTATATACATATATATATATATATATATATATATATATATATATATATATATATATATATATATATATATATATATATATATATATATATATATATATATATATATATATATATATATATATATATATATATATAAGTAGTACTGGAGGCGTCTCAGTGGCTTCTCAAAGGATGCTGCCTTTTCACACCTAGGTGTTACTTCCGGTCTAGGGTTTCTTCTGAGCGCTGTAACAAAGGGTGCCGTCTTTTCACACCTATGTGCTAATGACCTTTTTTCACACCTATGTGCTAATGACCTTGACCCCGCCCACGAACCCCGCCCACGACCCCCGCCCACGACCCCCGCCCTCGACCCCCGCCACGACCCCATCCCACGACCCCCGCCCACGACCCCGCCGCGCCCCCCCGCCCCCCGTCGCGCCCCCCCGCCCATCGCGCCGACCCACCGGCCCCGTGCCCTCGCGCCATGCCCGCGCCCCTCGCGCCCCTCGCGCCCCGCCCCGCGCCTTCTGCTGCGCCTTCTGCAGCGTCGTCCGGATCGCCCCCGCGCCCCGAATTTTTTTCCGATTTTTTTCGAATTTTTTTTTAATTTCTTGTGCTCTCCTCGGATCAAATTTTTGAGTTTCCCCCTCCCACTTTCACCCCCATCCCAATTTTTTTCGAATTTCATTTTCTTATGATCTCCTCGGATCAAGTTTTTGAGGTTCCCCCCTCCTTCCACCCCCCATCCCAATTTTTTCTCGATAATACAGTCTCCATCTCCTCGGATCAAGTTTTTCTCGATATCAAAGACTCCAATTCCTCGGATCAAATTTTCTCGAAATCAAAGTCTCCAATTCCTCGGATCAAGTTTTCTCGAAATCAAAAACTCCAATTCCTCGGATCAAGTTTTTTGGAAGTCTCCATCTCCTTTGATCAAGATTTTCTCGATAATACCAAGACTCCATCTCCTTGGATCAAGGTTTTCTCCTCCATCTCCTCGGATCGAGTTTTTGGATTCCCCCCTCTGGGGGTAAGCATTCAAATGAACTCCTCCTATGGGGCATGGTACTTTCTCTTAATACAGGTCTAAACAAGTGTGACGTCAGTATTCCTCTCATAAAGTTAAATGAACTAAAAAGTGTGTTTACTCGGCGGTCAGTGACGTCACGTGATAACCTCACACATACAAGCTGAATCTTGTCGACTTTCCCCTATGTCAGTGACGTCACGCGATGACCCCCCACAGACTGAATCTTGTCGAGTTCCCCCCCCCTCTACACATTTCATATACAACATAGGGAAAACATTTTCACTCTTAACCCAGGATAATCCAAATAATTTCACATTTTTTCGTTAATACCCACAACAATCCACAATTTCTTTACAAAATACAACACAAGTCTAGACATTTTTCTCGTTTTAACTATTTCATCTCAGGTCACTCCCCACGAAGTAACCTTCTCTCTCTCCTCCTCCCCACCCTCCCGAACCCTCACACTCCAACCAACACCTCACAATTTTCACCCACACCCCACAATTTTTTCTCGTTTTAACTATTTCATCAGAAAGTCACCACAACACTTATAACCACTTTTCGATAAATTCACTAGTCACAATTTTACATATTACGAAGTTAATACGCACACACACCTCACTTTACTTTGAACACCTTCAAAACACTCTCATAAATCATTTGAATACTCACAAAAATACCTTTGAACATTTCCAAACATCACTGAAACACTTCCAAGACAACATTTTGAATACTCCCAATTAAGATTTGACAGCTCTAATTTATCTGCACTTACACATTTCATTAAATTACAACTCATCCCCCCAAACTCCTCCCTCAGTCTCCAGACATCACAACATTATCACAAAAACTAACTCAAACACTTTACTTTGAACATCACCAAAAAACACCATCAATTACCTTTAAATACTCCAAAAACATCATTCGAACACCCCCAAATCACCTCTGAATACTCCCAGAACACCTTCATAAGTACTCTTGCACATCATTTGAACACCTTCAAAAAACACCTTTGAATAACCTCAAAACACCATTTGAGTACTCCCAAATACACCACTGAATACTACTAAAACACCACTGAATACACTCAAAACACCACCAAACTCACCCACAACCCACAACACCCACAACCCACAATTTTTTTTCGTTTTATCTAATTTCATCAGAAAGTCACAACAACCCACAACTTATAACCACTTTTCAGCATCTCTAGCTCGACAACAACAACACCCACAACCCACATCACCCACACCCCACAATTTTTTCTCGTTTTAACTAATTTCATCAGAAAGTCACAACAACAACCCACTTATAATATCTTTTTCGGTATCTCTATTTCGACAACAACACCCACAACCCACAACACCCACAACACCCACACCCCACAACACCCACAACCCACATCACCCAAACCCCACAACACACACAACCCACATCACCCCCCTCCCCCACACACACAATTTTTTTCTCGTTTTTAACTAATTTCATATAAGTCACAACAACAACAACAACCCACAACTTATAATAACACATTTTTGAATAACCTCAAAACACCATTTGAGTACTCCCAAATACACCACTGAATACTACTAAAACACCACTGAATACACTCAAAACACCACCAAAATCACCATAAACTAAGATCAACACCCACACCCCACAACACCCACAACCCACATCCCACATCACCCACAACCCACATCACCAACAACCCACAATTTTTTCTCGTTTTAACTAATTTCATCACAAAAGTCACAACAACAACAACCCACAACTTATAATCACTTTTCAACAACTATAGTTCGACAACAACACCCACATCCCACAACACCCACAACACCCACATCCCACAACACCCACACCCCACAATTTTTTTTTCTCGTTTTAACTAATTTCATCAGAAAAAGTCACAACAACAACCCACTTATAACATCTTTTTCGGTATCTCTAGTTCGACAACAACAACACCCACATCACCCACATCCCACATCACCCACAACCCACATCACCCACACCCCACAACACCCACAACCCACAATTTTTTCTCGTTTTAACTAATTTCATCAGAAAAAGTCACAAAAACAACCCACTTATATCATCTTTTTTTGGTATCTCTAGTTCGACTACATTACCCACAACCCTCATCAATTACCAATTTATTCACATTTTTTCCCCTTCTTTTTACTGAATCTTAATTTAATACACATTCCTCTTTACATTACTAAAATTCTAATAAAATCCTCTCCATACCCATATCCTTGTATCCACATAAATTGATATTATACTCGCATCAACTAATCTCACTACCCAACTATTGCGACATGTTTCAACACCCTCCATTCTTTTCCAATTTATCATAACTTTTAAATTCTATAATTTCTTTGTAAAATATTCACACATTACCTTTTATTTTCAGTAAAATCTCCCCATATTTCATTAAATTTCTAATACAACCCTCCCCATACCCCTCTCCATCTCACCCGCATTTCTTCACATCCACTCACCCATCTCCCAACACACCTCTTCTGAACACACACAAAAATCACATTTCACATCCACAAATGCATCTCATCACCATCTCCCCCCCACTAAAAAACAAACCCAAAATATTCACAAAATCCCGGGCCACTTGTACCCCTGTAATCTTTTACCCGGGCCCCCAGGATGGGGAAGGGGGGGATAATAAAACAAAATTAAACAACCAAAACTAAACCCCCTAAAAAACACACACACACACACACACACACACACACACACACACACACACAAAACACACACACACACACACACCCCCTAGGGCCCAACCAAATTCCCTCCCATCCAACCCCCATCCAAATTTTAAACCCACCCTAACCCAACCTTACCTAATCTAACCCTTTAAATGAATCAACTGAACCCAACTGAACCTAACCTAACCCAACCCAACCTAACCCAACCCAACCCAACCGAACCCAACCTAGCCAACCAACCCAACTTAAACCCCCCCTTTAACCCCATTTAACCCAACCAACCAGCCAACCCAACTGGGAAACCGGGAACCCGAACCCCAAACCCAAATTTTAACCCAATCCCCAAACCCCCCCTTTAACCCAACCCCACCAACCAACCCAAACCTTTAAACCCAACTCTAACCTTTTCCAACTCAACTCTAACCTAACCGAACCTATCTCAACCCAACCCAACCCAACCTAACAGAACCAATCCCCAAACCCAACGAACCCCCCCCCAACCCAACCCAACCCAACCTAACAGAACCCAACCCAACCCAATGAACCCAACCAAACCCCAACCCAACCTAACAGAACCCAACCTTAACCCAACCCCCCCCAACCCATTCCCAACCCAAAAAACCCAACCTAACCCAACCCCAACTCAACCATCCAACCCAAACCCAACCTTACCTAACCCAACCCACTTATCCTAACCCAACCAACCTAACTCAAATAAAACTAAAATCACTGTAAATATGAAAATTGGGCACAAAAATCTATGATCACCCCCCCAAACACACACACCCCCACACACACAAAACACACACCCCAAAACATACACAAAAAACCTTTACTTTACTTTTTAACACCCTTCAAAACACTTTCATACATCATTTGAGACCACCCTTTTTCAAATTTTCATCCACAACCTTTTTTTATTCACCACAGAACAACCCCAAAGATTACTTGAACACCCCATAAATCATTTGAATACTACATAAACTCCTTTTTAACATTTCCTTTTAAAAAACACTGAAGCACTTTAAAATATCATTTTTATTACTAAATAAGATTTATCATCTTAATTTATTTTACATTTCAATTTCATTAACTGAAATTACAAACATTCCCCCATACTACCCCCCAGTTCAAATTTAAACATTAACAAAAACCAACCCCTTTTTTTTGAGGCCCCTCACGACGGGGGCCCGAGTGTGGGTAGGTGGTGTTTGGGGGGTGTGGTTTCTCTGGGTCCATTTTCGATGGGGCCCCGGGGCACAAAAACCCCCCGGGGATATACCGGGGAAAGAATAAGGAAGGATGTTTTAGGGGGTGATTTGGGTGAGGGGGAAAGGATATGCATTAAAATGCGGTTTTGAATATAAAACCTAAATATGTCAAAACCGGTTTTTTTTGCATGTTTTTAAATTAAGATTTTGTAGGGCTTAGGAGGTAAAACGCTTA
>NW_027195737.1:0-65000 GCF_038502225.1 Cherax quadricarinatus
GGAGAAGGAAGACGGGGATAGGGGTCGTCCTCGAAAAGGTTGGAAGGAAGGGGTATGGGAAGTTTTGTGAGCGAGGGGCTTGGACTTCCAGCAGGCGTGCTTGAGCGTGTTCGATAGGAGTGAATGGAGACGAATGGTATTTGGGACCTGACGATCTGTTGGAGTGTGAGCAGGGTAATATTTAGTGAAGGGATTCCGGGAAACCGGTTATTTTCATATAGACGGACTTAAGTCCTGGAAATGGGAAGTACAATGCCTGCACTCTAAAGGAGGGGTTTTGGGATATTAGCAGTTTGGAGGGATATGTTGTGTATCTTTATACGTATATGCATCTAAACTGTTGTGTTCTGAGCACTTCTGCAAAAACAGTGATTATGTGTGAGTGAGGTGAAAGTATTGAATGATGATGAAAGTATTTTGTTTTTGGGGATTTTCTTTCTTTTTGGGTCACCCTGCCTCGGTGGGAGACGGCCGACTTGTTGAAAATATGTATATATATATATATATATATATATATATATATATATATATATATATATATATATATATATATATATAAATAATATATATAAATATTTATAGAGGCAAACAAGGGAATGTATGAAAGTATAGTAGTACCAACACTCTTATATGGGTGTGAAGCTTGGATTGTAAATGCTGCAGCGAGGAGGCGGTTGAAGGCAGTGGAGATGTCCTATCTAAGGGCAATGTGTGGTGTAAATATTATGCAGAAATTTCTGCATAATATTTACACAACACATTGCCCTTAGACAGGACATCTCCACTGCCTCCAACCGCCTCCTCGCTGCAGCATTTACAATCCAAGCTTCACACCCATATAAGAGTGTTGGTACTACTATACGTTCATACATTCCCTTCTTTGCCACCATAGATAACGTTTTTTTTTGTCTCCAAATATACCTCTACGCACCACTCACCTTTTTTCCCTTATTAATTCTATGTTTAACCTCATCCTTCATAAATCCATCCGCTGACACGACACGTCAACTCCCAAGTATCTGAAAACATTCACTTCCTCCATACTCCTCCTCCCCAATTTGATATCCAATTTTTCTTTATCTAAATCATTTGATACCCTCAACACCTTACTCTTTTCTATGTTCACTTTCAACTTTCTACCTTTACACACACTCCCAAACTCATCCACTAACCTTTGCAATTTTTCTTTAGAATCTCCCATGAGCACAGTATCATCAGCAAAAAGCACCTGTGTCAATTCCCACTTTGTATTTGATTCCCCATAATTTAATCCTACTCCTCTCCCGAACACCCTAGCATTTACTTCTTTTACAACCCCATCTATAAATATATTAAACTACCATGGTGACATTACACATCCCTGTTTAAGACCTACTTTTACTGGGAAGTAGTCTCCCTCTCTTCTACACACCCTAACCTGAGCCTCACTATCCTCATAAAAACTCTTTACAGCATTTAGTAACTTACCACCTATTCCATACACTTGCAACATCTGCCACATTGCTCTCCTATCCAGTCTATCATATGCCTTTTCTAAATCCATAAATGCAATAAAAACTTCCCTACCTTTATCTAAATAATGTTCACATATATGCTTCAATGTAAACACTTGATCTACACATCCACTACCCACTCTAAAACCTCCTTGCCCATCCGCATTCCTACGGAGTCCATCTGTGTCCCCTCAGATATTCTACCTTCCCCACTTCCCATCCTACACTTCCTATCATACACTTTCTATCCTACACTCAGTAATCTTACCTTCCCCAGGTTCATGTGTCCAGGAGTCCATCTGTGTCCCCTCAGACATTCTCCCTTCCCCACTTCCTATCCTACACTTCCTATCCTACACATCCTATCCTACACTTTCTATCCTACACTCAGTAATCTTACCTTCCCCAGGTTCATGTGTCCAGAAGTCCATCTGTGTCCCCTCAGATATTCTCCTTTCCCCACTTCCTATCCTACACTTCCTATCCTACACTTCCTATCCTACACTTCCACACTTCCTATCCTACACTCATGTGTCCAGGAGTCCATCTTTGTCCCCTCAGATATTCTCCCTTCCCACTTCCTATCCTACACTTCCTGTCCTACACTTCCTATCCTACACTTTCCATCCTACACTCAGTAAGCTTCCCAAGGTTCATGAGTCCAGGAGTCCATCTGTGTCCCCTCAGATATTCTCCCTTCCCCACTTCCTTACACTTCCTATCCTACACTTCCTATCCTACACTTTCTATCCTACACTCAGTAAGCTTACCTTCCCCAGGTTCATGAGTCCAGGAGTCCATCTGTGTCCCCTCAGATATTCTCCCTTCGCACTTCCTATCCTACACTTCCTATCCTTCACTTTCTATCCTTCACATCAGTAAGCTTCCTTCCCCAGGTTCATGAGTCCAGGAGTCCATCTGTGTCCGCTCAGATATTCTCCCTACACTTCCTACATTCTACACTTCCTATCCTACACTTTCTATCCTTCACTCAGTAAGCTTTCCTTTCCCAGGTTCATGAGTCCAGGAGTCCATCTGTGTCCCCTCAGATATTCTCCCTTCCCCACTTCCTATCCTACACTTCCTATCCTACGCTTCCTATCCTACACTCTACTTCCCTTCCCCAGGTTCATGTTCCAGGAGTCCATCTGTGTCCCCTCCTATTCTCCCTTTCCCACTTCCTATCCTACACTTCCTATCCTACACCCAGTAATCTTGCATTTAAGTCACTCAGTAATTTCAACTCTTGCATCTAAGCCTTCTCCGGGAATTCATCCGTGGGCCCCCGGATGTCTTCCCTTCCCTTGAAGTTCCCCCCCCAGGTCAGCAGTCCCACCCCAGGTCCATGCTTCCAGGTATACACCCTTCACCACTTTCCTGAGGTCAGCAGTCCCACCCCAGGTCCGTGGATCCAGGTATTCACCCTTCACCACTTCCCTGAGGTCAGCAGTCCCACCCCAGGTCCGTGGTTCCAGGTATTCACCCTTCACCACTTCCCTGAGGTCAGCAGTCCCACCCCAGGTCCGTGGATCCAGGTATTCACCCTTCACCACTTCCCTGAGGTCAGCAGTCCCACCCCAGGTCCGTGGTTCCAGGTATTCACCCTTCACCACTTCCCTGAGGTCAGCAGTCCCACCCCAGGTCCGTGGTTCCAGGTATTCACCCTTCACCACTTCCCTGAGGTCAGCAGTCCCACCCCGGGTCCATGGTTCCAGGTATTCACCCTTCACCACTTCCCTGAGGTCAGCAGTCCCACCCCAGGTCCGTGGTTCCAGGTATTCACCCTTCACCACTTCCCTGATCCGTGGTTCCAGGTATTCACCCTTCACCACTTCCCTGAGGTCAGCAAGTCCCACCCCAGGTCCGTGATTTCAGGTATTCACCCTTCACCACTTCCCTGAGGTCAGCAAGTCCCACCCCAGGTCTGTGGATCCAGGTATTCACCCTTCACCACTTCCCTGAGGTCAGCAAGTCCCACCCCAGGTCCGTGGATCCAGGTATTCACCCTTCACCACTTCCCTGAGGTCAGCAGTCCCACCCCAGGTCCATGGATCCAGGTATTCACCCTTCACCACTTCCCTGAGGTCAGCAGTCCCACCCCAGGTCCGTGGATCCAGGTATTCACCGTTCACCACTTCCCTGAGGTCAGCAAGTCCCACCCCAGGTCCGTGGTTCCAGGTATTCACCCTTCACCACTTCCCTGAGGTCAGCAAGTCCCACCCCCCCAGGTATTCACCCTTCACCACTTCCCTGAGGTCAGCAAGAGGTCCGTGGTTCCAGGTATTCACCCTTCACCACTTCCCTGAGGTCAGCAAGTCCCACCCCTGAGGTCAGCAAGTGGATCCAGGTATTCACCCTTCACCACTTCCCTGAGGTCAGCAAGTCCCACCCCAGGTCCGTGGTTCCAGGTATTCACCCTTCACCACTTCCCTGAGGTCAGCAAGTCCCACCCCAGGTCGGTGGTTCCAGGTATTCACCCTTCACCACTTCCCTGAGGTCAGCAAGTCCCACCCCAGGTCCGTGGTTCCAGGTATTCACCCTTCACCACTTCCCTGAGGTCAGCAAGTCCCACCCCAGGTCCGTGGATCCAGGTATTCACCCTTCACCACTTCCCTGAGGTCAGCAGTCCCACCCCAGGTCCGTGGTTCTAGGTATTTCACCACCCTGAGGTTCCCACCCCAGGTCTGTGGATCCAGGTCCCTGAGGTCAGCAAGTCCCACCCCTGGTCCAGGTATTCACCCTTCACCACTTCCCTGAGGTCAGCAGTTTTAACCAGCCTTGAAGCACTGTCCATATATGATATTACTACACAAGTGTATTAATATCAGTATACAGAGGAAGATGTTATTACAGAGGAGGACACGCAGATAATCTGCGCTCTGTAATAACATCCTCCTGGACAGACTCGAACGTCGACTACCTGAGACGAGAGAGATCTCTATCACAGTTCGTCCACCAAGAACTGGCCACTAGTGAAAATTTGGAACATATATTTATATTTAATATTGTACCTATGTCAGTTATTAGTTTATTCAATGATTTAGCTATGTAAGTGTATTTATGAACGTTTTTATGTGCGTAGATCAGTGTGGGTGTGTGTTCCTTGCATGGTAACTGTAATCTTTACCAGTTATCTTTTTTTTCTTGGTATTGATCTTCTTTATTTGCCTGTTACGTTAAGTTTCACAAGCGCGCACTCTTCCATACACCTAATTCTGTATTTCTACGTACACATGCTATACAATCATCACACATACAGACGAATAAAGCAACACACACACACCTCTGTATCAAACATACACAAACATTTATTCAACAATGCATATATATATATATATATATATATATATATATATATATATATATATATATATATATATATATATATATATATATATATATATATACATAATCCTCTGCTTCAGTATTAGTAGTATGTAAACAGAAATACAACCTCACCCACACCTCTCACTTCTACGTCTAGGCTACGCACACATACATACATATACACATTAATATGTAAATCATATGTGCAAACACCTGCACTCCTTCAGGAGATAGTGACGGGTCACCACACACCTTCAGGAGACACTGACGGGTCACCACACACCTTCAGGAGACAGTGACGGGTCACCACACACCTTCAGGAGACAGTGACGGGTCACCACACACCTTCAGGAGACAGTGACGGGTCACCACACACCTTCAGGAGACAGTGACGGGTCACCACACAGTGACGGGTCACCACACACCTTCAGGAGACAGTGACGGGTCACCACACACCTTCAGGAGACAGTGACGGGTCACCACACACCTTCAGGAGACAGTGACGGGTCACCACACATCTTCAGGAGACACTGACGGGTCACCATCTGGAGATGACTCATGTCAACCCAGACACTAACTATAAGTTAATCAACTTGTTAAAGATCAACACAAGACTAATTATATTAATTTAGCTTCATCACACATAACTCTTAAGATTGACACAAGTATCTGGGTGTACAACTCACACTACACAGAGTTTACACAGTGAGTGTATATCATCTCATCAAAGACTTCACACAATACAGTGTAGAGATATAAATAATCAAAGACTTATAACAGTAGCATAATGTACAGAAGCAGAAGCAACCTTCCCCCTCACACTGACTGCTAACACTAAACATACTAAAGTAATAACAGTAGCATAATGTACAGAAGCAGAAGCAACCTTCCCCCTCACACTGACTGCTAACACTAAACATACTAAAGTAATAACAGTAGCATAATGTACAGAAGCAGAAGCAACCTTCACCCTCACACTGACTGCTAACACTAAACATACTAAAGTAATAACAGTAGCATAATGTACAGAAGCAGAAGCAACCTTCACCCTCACACTGACTGCTAACACTAAACATACTAAAGTAATAACAGTAGCATAATGTACAGAAGCAGAAGCAACCTTCCCCCTCACACTGACTGCTAACACTAAACATACTAAAGTAATAACAGTAGCATAATGTACAGAAGCAGAAGCAACCTTCACCCTCACACTGACTGCTAACACTAAACATACTAAAGTAATAACGCAGGTTAAAATATACACATTATTTCATAAACTTTCCTTTAAGGAAATTGTTGTCAGTGTAAACATATTTGTGCAAAATGTCTTTATTCAGTTGCATATTACAATTGCTGTTTCAAAAGATCTCTTAACGGGTGAACAGAAGTGTGATTCTCTGTTTATAACCTTTAAATGTTTACGTACTGTTGAAACTACTGAAGCAGTGTTGATGTGGAATAACAATATCTGAGTTTTAATTACATAATAACAGATACATACATAAGAACAGATACATAAGAACAGATACATACATAAGAACAGATACATAAGAACAGATACATACATAAGAACACATACATACATCAGAACATATACATAAGAACAGATACATACATAAGAACAGATACATAAGAACAGATACATACATAAGAACAGATACATACATAAGAACAGATACATAAGAACAGATACATAAGAACAGATACATCAGAACATATACATATATAAGAACAGATACATACATAAGAGCAGATACATACATAAAAACAGGTACATACATAAGAACAGATACATCAGAACATATACATATATAAGAACAGATACATACATCAGAACATATACATACATAAGAACAGATACATATATAAAAACAGGTACATACAAAAGAACAGATACATAAGAACAGATACATACATAAGAACGGATACATACATTAGAACATATACATACATAAGAACAGATACATACATAATAACAGATATATATGTATATATATATATATATATATATATATGTTGAGAAATGGCATTACCAGCTAAGCTTAATTTATAAATATAAATATAGTGAACACTTAGCTGATAAAAGACAGCAAATCGTCTACACAGCCGCCCCTGCAGACGAGGTCTAGAAGCTGTCGAAACCATCTTTCAACGGGCTGTAAAGATTTATAATTTGTAAGATTATAAATTACCCCTAGGGGGTGTTATGTCAGCATATTTCATTCACTGATGGCTGACAAAATACATACTTGTTTGGACTCAAAAGTCCACACCTTACTGCCGACTATAGGTTGATTACAAACTCCTTGCGACTCAAGAACTGCGCAGTCCCCCGTACTACAAGAAATTCGTAACATACCTTGCTCTTGTAACGTGAGCTATGGTGTTCTTCACACCTTCGACAGGTATCGGTGACTTGATAGAAGCTGAAGTGTCCTTGGATGTCCACGTCTTCCATTGTCTAGGAAACGCACACTGGTACACTATGTTCCACAAGATTTGTCTTTATTGTTCACAATCTTATCACAAGAGAAGCTGATCACACTTCTCTTAAGTGTTTATTGTGTTTTGTGAGACACTTTGTTCACACTAACGCACAGATCGTTGTTCTTTGTTGGTTATTCTGACGTCAGTGTCACTCTCAGTAGAGTCAAAAGTAATCTGAAGACGCCACAGCACCCTATGCCGTCACTGCCCCTTGCACAAATAAAAAGCTGACCTAGTGCTTTTGCTTCCTTGCCACTTCCTCGATGAAGTAAAGCAGAATGTTTGATTCTTGCTGTCTTAAGCATAGACAACAATGTCCACTATCTTTACTATGGTAATAAAGAGGGAGCAGGATTTTCCTTAATTGTCCTGCTAAAGTAAGAGATGTACTGTCTCTTATTAAACTACACTTTGCAACACTGCACTGCAAGGAGCAACGGTCACTTTACCACGTCGCATACTCGTACGGCATCTGTGATCAATTACTCACTGTAGCAGTAAACAAGACGCTTGCCCCTTCTGAGAGGGCTGGGCCCCTCAGGGCTGAAAGGGGCTGAAGGGGCTGAAGGGGGCTGATACTCCCCTCCTGGAGAAAATTTCTCCACAACAGATACATAAGAACAGATACATACATAAGAACAGATATATACATAACAGATACATATATAAGAACAGATACATACATAAGAAAAGATACATAAGAACAGATACATACATAAGAACAGATACATACATAAGAACAGATACATCAGAACATATACATACATAAGAGCAGATACATACATAAGAACAGATACATAAGTACAGATACATACATAACAGATACTTACATAAGAACAGATACATACATAACAGATACATACATAAGAACAGATACATACATAAGAACAGATACGTACATAAGAACAGATACGTACATAAGAACAGATACATACATAAGAACAGATACATACATAAGAACAGATACATTCATAAGAACAGATACATAAGAACAGATACATACATAAGAACAGATACATACATAAGAACAGATACATACATAAGAACAGATACATACATAATAACAGATACATAAGAAGAGATACATACATAAGAACAAATACATACATATGAACAGATACATATATAAGAACAGATACATATATAAGAACAGATACATAAGAACAGTTACATAAGAACAGATGCATACATAAAAACAGATACATACATAAGAACAGATACATAAGAACAGATACATACATAAGAACAGATACATAAGAACAGATACATAAGAACAGATACATACATAAGAACAGATACATAAGAACAGATGCATACATAAGAACAGATACATACATAAGAACAGATACATAAGAACAGATACATACATAAGAACAGATACATACATAAGAACAGATACATACATAACAGATACATACATAAGAACAGATACATACATAAGAACAGATACGTACGTAAGAACAGATACGTACATAAGAACAGATACATACATAAGAACAGATACATACATAAGAACAGATACATTCATAAGAACAGATACATAAGAACAGATACATACATAAGAACAGATACATACATAAGAACAGATACATACATAAGAACAGATACATACATAATAACAGATACATAAGAACAGATACATACATAAGAACAAATACATACATATGAACAGATACATATATAAGAGCAGATACATATATAAGAACAGATACATAAGAACAGTTACATAAGAACAGAATCATACATAAAAACAGATACATACATAAGAACAGATACATAAGAACAGATACATACATAAGAAAAGATACATAAGAACAGATACATAAGAACAGATACATAAGAACAGATACATAAGAACACATACATACATAAGAACAGATACATAAGAACACATGCATAGATAAGAACAGATACATACATAAGAACAGATACATAAGAACAGATACATACATAAGAACAGATACATACATAAGAACAGATACATACATAACAGATACATACATAAGAACAGATACATACATAAGAACAGATACGTACATAAGAACAGATACATACATAAGAACAGATACATTCATAAGAACAGATACATAAGAACAGATACATACATAAGAACAGATAAATACATAAGAACAGATACATACATAAGAACAGATACATACATAAGAACAGATACATACATAAGAACAGATACATACATAAGAACAGATACATACATAAGAACAGATACATACATAGTAACAGATACATAAGAACAGATACATACATAAGAACAAATACATACATGTGAAGAGATACATATATAAGAACAGATACATATATAAGAACAGATACATAAGAACAGTTACATAAGAACAGATGCATACATAAAAACAGATACATACATAAGAACAGATACATAAGAACAGATACATAAGAACAGATACATAAGAACAGATACATAAGAACAGATACATAAGAACAGATACATACATAAGAACAGATACATAAGAACAGATGCATACATAAGAACAGATACATACATAAGAACAGATACATAAGAACAGATACATACATAAGAACAGATACATACATAAGAACAGATACATAAGAACAGATACATAACAGATACATATATAAGAACAGATACATACATAAGAACAGATACGTACATAAGAACAGATACATACATAAGAACAGATACATACATAAGAACAGATACATACATAAGAACAGATACATAAAAACAGATACATACATAAGAACAGATACATGCATAAGAACAGATACATACATAAGAACAGATACATAAGAACAGATGCATAAGAACAGATACATGCAGAAGAGCAGATACATAAGAACAGATACATACATAAGAACAGATGCATAAGAACAGATACATACATAAGAACAGATACATACATAAGAACAGATACATAAGAACAGATACATACATAAGAACAGATACATAGACAAGAACAGATACATAAGAACAGATACATACATAAGAACAGATACATAAGAACAGATACATACATAAGAACAGATAACAAAACAGGCACAATACCGTGACTGGAACTATACACAAATAACCCGCACATAGACGAGAGGAGCTTACAACGACGTTTCGGTCCGACTTGGACCATTTATAAAGTCACACTAACGAGAAGTAGAGAAGGACGGGTATATATAGGCAGGAAGATGTAGTGGTGGTAGTAGTAGTAGTAGTAGTAGTAGTAGTAGTAGTAGTAGTAGTAGTAGTAGTAGTAGTAGTGGTAGTAGTAGTAGTAGTAGTAGTAGTAGAAGTAGTAGTAGTAGTAGTAGTAGTGGGGAATAAAGAGGAGGAGGAGCCAGTCAAATACAAAGAAAGGGGAGCACTGCAAGGGAGCTATGTGCCCACAGAGGGATTGCAAGTACACAGAGGTGGGGGGGAGGGGAAGTAATGAAATAAATAATAAAAGAACAGAATCACAAGACAGAAGAAAGAAAGACAACCCAGAAGAGAAAATGAAAGAGGAAAGGGGAAGAGGGAGAAGAAGGAAAAAGGAGGAATAAGGTTAAGTCACGGGTGTTCTGAAGTTTGGAGCATTTTACAATGTAGTGGGAGAGGAAGGCATCTACAGAGACGAAGCCAGGACTAAGATTCATACAAGGAAAGTTGTGTATTAGGGAGAATTCAACCAGACGGCGACTGTTAAAGTTGGAAGTAGGGAAGACAGTTTTAGCAGAAGACCAGTCAATAGGATGGCTGTGATCTCTGACGTGACAGATAAGAGCATTATTAGTGTCGGCAAGCCTAACACTATTTTTGTGCTCCCTAAGTCTGTCAGAAAGAGATGTAGAAGCCCATCATGGGCCTTATCTCTAAGAAAATCAAGGACATCATCAAGAAGGACATTGGTGAAGAGGGACTCAACGTCAAGACTAAGCATCTTACAGGTCGGGAGAGAGCGAACCCGTTCAATGAAGTCTTGAGAGTGACGGAGGTGGGCAGGACAAAAAGTACCAAGAAAGGGAGTGAGGGTTTTGGCCAACCAAGAAGCAAGAGAATAAGAGACAGAACCTCTAGAGGATGTGATAGGTCGTAGAGGAATATCAGGTTTATGAGTTTTGGGAAGGCCATAGATATAGGGAAGAGAGGGACAGATGACACGAAAACGTTGAACAAGGTCAAAGTCAGAAGGACAGAGGTCGGAGAGAGTCCTTAGTTTCTTGTTGAAAGTTCTCTTGATGCTATCAAGAGGGTTGGAAACGAGAGGAGTGTAGGTACGTGAGTCAGAGAGCAAGACATCAGCTTTACGGAGGTAATCCTCGCGATCAAGGATAACTACCGAATTACCTTTGTCAGAAGATAGTATGACAATGTTAGTGTTAGATTTAAGAGAAGAAAGGGCAAGTTGGTAACGGCGCGGATGGTGGTGGTTCTTAGAAAACAGAAACAAGAGCAGCAAGGAGAGCGCCACGAAAAGTGGACAAGTCAGGAAGATTACGGGAGCGAAACTGACGAAAGCAATCAAAAGAGCTAATCAGTTCAATATCAGCGCGAGGGTTAGGCGAAGTAGCAAAGGAAAGGCCAAAACCAAGAAGAGTGAGACAGAAGACAAGTTAGTAACACAGTCAGTGAGGGAGAATTTAGACCAAGGGCTAGCTGAGATGAGACGTTGAAGTTTAGTCTCTAGTTTAGAAGAATGAATTTGTGTATTCAGGCGAGCAGTGTCAAAGGCAATGGTAAAGAGAAGGTTACAGAGATCTTGTGGTAGAGCGCAAACAGAGCACGTTGATGGTGACGGAAAGTAAAGAAGGCATCTTCAACCTGAGACTTAGTAGAAAGAATGAGCTGTTGAAGTAGGAGACGGGCATGATCAGGAAAGGGAGTGTCCAGTGGGTTGGGTTACAAGAAATGGGAGAAGGAAGGTGGTAGAACTTGTTCAGCAAGACAGTCACGTAGGAAGCAAAGCTGATTCTTACGACGCCGGGTAGCAATAAGAGCAGCCTCATAAGATCGAAAGAGGGGTTTAAAAGAGGAAAGAACGTTGAAAGAGTTGGAAAGAATATGAGGCTAAACTGCAGGGTCCATAAATAACAAAAAAAGGCACAATACCGTGACTGGAACGATGCACAAATAACCCTACTTCCAACTTTAACAGTCGCCGTCTCATTGAATTCTCCCTAATACACAACTACCCTTGTATGACTTAACCTGATTCCTCCTTTTTTCTTCTTCTCCCTCTTCCCCTTTCCTCTTTCCTTTTTTCTTTTCTCTTCTGGGTTGTCTTTCTTTCTTTAGTCTTGTGTTTCTGTTCCTTTATTATTTATTTCATATCTTCCCCCAACCTCTGTGTACTTGCTCTTATTCTGTGGGCACCTAGCTCCCTTACTGTGTTCCCCTTTCTTTGTATTTGACTGGGTCCTCCTCTTTATTCCCCACTACTACTACCACTACCACTACTCCTACTACTACTACTACTACTACTACTACTACTACTACTACTACTACTACTACTACTACCACTAATACTACTACTACTACCACTACTACTACTACCACTAATACTACTACTACTACTACCACTACTACTACTACTACTACTACTACTACTACTACTACTACTACTACTACTACTACTACCACCACCAATACCTCTTCCTGCCTATATATACCCGTCCTGCTCCACTTCTCGTTAGTGTGACTTTGTAAAAGGCCCAAGTCGGACCGTAACGTCATCGTAAGCTCCTCTCTTCTATGCGCGGGTTATTTGTGTATAAGAACAGATACATACATAAGAACAGATACATACATAAGAACAGATACATACATAAGAACAGATGCATACATAAGAACAGATACATAAGAACATATACATATTTAAGAACAGATACATAAATAAGAACAGATACAAACATAAGAACAGATACATACATATGAACAGATACATAGGAACACATACGTACATAAAAATAGATACATATATCAGAACAGATACATACATAAGAACAGATACATACATATGAACAGATACATACATAAGAATGGATACATACATAAGAACAGATACATAACATATACATAAGAGCAGATACATACATAAGAACAGATATATATACATCAGAACAGATACATACATATGAACAGATACATAGGAACAGAAACATACATAAGAACAGATACATACATAAGAGCAGATACATACATAAGAACAGGTACATACATACGAACAGATACATACATAAGAACAGATACATACATGAGAACAGATACATACATAAGGACAGATACATACATAAGAACAGATACATAAGAACTGATACATACATAAGAACAGATACATACATAAGAGACACATACAAAAGAGATACATAAGAACAGATATATAAGAACAGATACATAAGAACAGATACGTAAGAACAGATACATAAGAACAGATACATAAGAAAGATACATACATAAGAACAGATACATACATAAGAAAAGATACATACATATGAACAGATGCATACATAAGAATAGATACATACATAAGAACAGATACTTACATAAGAGCAGATACATACATAAGAACAGATACATACAAAAGAACAGATACATATACATGAACAGATACACACATAAGAACAGATACATACATAAGAACATATACATATGAACAGATATATACATAAGAACATATACATAAATATGAACAGATACATACATAAGAACAGATACATCAGAACAGATACATACATATGAACAGATACATAAAACAAATACATAAGAACAGATACAAAAGAACAAATACATACATAAGAATATGTACACATGAACAGATACATACATAAGAGATACATAAATAAGAACAGATACATACATAAGAACAGATACATAAGAACAGTTACATAAATACGAACAGATACATAAGACCAGATACACACATAAGAACAGATAATTACATAAGAAGAGATACATACATATGGACAGATACATATGAACAGATACATAAGAACATATACATAACAGATACATACGAACAGATGCATAAGAACAGATGCTCAAGAACAGATACATACAAAAGAACAGGTACATAAGAACAGATACATACATTTGAAGAGATACATGAGAACAGATGCATACATAAAAACAGATGCATACATAAGAACAGATACATAAGAAGAGTTAATTACATAAGAACAGATACATAAGAACAGATACATAACAGATACATAAGAACAGATACATACGAACAGATACATACATATGAACAGATACATAAGAACAGATACATACATAAGAACAGATAAATAAGAACAGATATATTCATTTGAATAGATACATAAGAACAGATACATACATAAGAATGGATACATACATAAGAACAGATGCATACATAAGAACAGATACATACATGAGAACAGATACATACATAAGAACAGATACATACATAAGAACAGATACATGCATGAGAACAGATACATACATAAGAACATATACATACATAAGAACAGATACATATTAACAGATACATAAGAACAGATACATGAGAGCGGATACATACATAAGAACAGATTGTAGACGAATGGTTCAAAGAACCGACACGTTGTTAAATTAGGCACATGTGCAACTCTTGGGTATCGTTATTGAGGAAACGTTTCGCCACTTTTTATGTATGTATCTGTTCTTATGTATGTATCTGTTCTTAAATATGCATCTGTTCTTATGTATCTGTTCTTATGTATATGTTCTTATGTATGTACCTGTTCTTATGTACGTATTTGTTCTTATGTATGTATCAGTTCTTAAGTATCTGTTATGTATGTATCTGTTCTTATGTATATATCTCTTCTTAAATATGCATCTGTTCTTATGTATCTGTTCTTATGTATGTATCTGTTTTACGTATATAGCTGTTCGTAGGTATGTATCTGTTCTTATGTATGTATCTGTTCTTATGTATATGTTCTTGGGTATGTATCTGTACTTATGTATGTATCTGTTTTTATGTATGTATCTGTTCTTATGTATGTGTCTGTTCTTATGTATGTTTCTGTTCTTATGTATCTGTTCTTATGTACCTGTTCTTATGTATCTGTTCTTATGTATCTGTTCTGATATATCATTCTGTTCTTATGTATGTATCTGTTCTTATGTATGTATCTGTTCTTAGGTATCTGTTCTTTTCTATGTATCTGTTCTTATGTATCTGTTCTTATGTCTGTATCTGTTCTTATGTATCTGTTCTCATGTATGTATCTGTTCTTATGTATGTATCTGTTCTTATGTATATCTGTTCATATGTATGTATCTGTTCTTATGTATGTATATGTTCTTATGTATATATCTGTTCTTATGTAGGTATCTGTTCTTATGTATGTGTTCTTGTGTATGTATCTGTTCTTATGTATGTATCCGTTCTTGTGTATGCATCTGTTCATATGTATGTATCTGTATTTATGTATGTATCTGTTCTTATGTATATATCTGTTCTTATGTATCTGTTCTTATGTATCTGTTCTAATGTATGTATCTGTTATGTATCTGTTCTTACCTACCTGTTCTTACGTATCTGTTCTTATGTATCTGTTCTGATATATCGTTCTGTTCTGATGTATGTATCTGTTCTTATGTATGTATCTGTTCTTATGTATCTGATCTTTTGTATGTATCTGTTCTCATGTATCTGTTCTTATGTGTGTATCTGTTCTTATGTATGTATCTTTTCTTATGTATCTTTTAAGTATGTATCTGTTCTTATATATGTATCTGTTCTTATGTATATTTTAAGTATGTATCTGTTCTTATGTATCTGTTCTTATGTATGTATCTGTTTTTATGTATGTATCTGTTCTTATGTATGTATCTGTTCCTAAATGTGTATCTGTTCTTATGTATCTCTTCTTATGTATGTATCTGTTCTTATGTATCTGTTCTTATGTGTGTCTGTTCTTATGTATGTACCTGTTCTTATATATGTATCTGTTCTTATGTATCTGTTCTTTTCTATGTATCTGTTCTTATATATCTTGTCTTATGTCTGTATCTGTTTTTATGTATCTGTTCTTATGTATGTATCTGTTCTCATGTATGTATCTGTTCTTATGTATATCTGTTCATATGTATGTATCTGTTCTTATTTATGTATATGTTCTTATGTATGTATCTGTTCTTATGTATCTTTTTTATGTATCTGTTCTGATGTATCTGTTCATATGTATGTATCTGTTCTTATCTATTTATCTGTTCTTATGTATGTTTCTGTTCTTATGTATGTATCCGTTCTTATATATTTATCTGTTCTTATGTATGTATCTGTTCTTATGTATGTATACGCTCTCATCTATGTGTTCTTATTTATCTGTTCTTATGTATGTATCTGTTCTTATGTTTGTATCTGTTCTTATTTATGTATCTGTTCTTATGTATGTATCTGTTCTTATATATGTATCTGTTTTTATGTTTGTATCTGTTCTTATGTATGTATCTGTTCTGATGTATGTATCAATTCTTAAGTATGTATCTGTTTTTATGTATGTCTTTGTTCTTATGTATCTTTTCAAATGAATGTATCTGTTCTTATGTATGTATCTGTTCTTATTAATGTATCCATTCTTATTTACGTATCTGTTTTTATGTATCTCTTCTTATGCATCTCTTCAAATGTATGTATCTGTTCTTATGTATCTGTTCTGATGAATGTATCTGTTCTCATGTATCTGTTCTCATGTATCTGTTCTTATGTATCTGTTCTTATGTAACTGTTCTTATGAATGTATCTCTTCTTTTGTAATTATCTGTTATGTATCTGTTCTTTTGTGTGTATCTCTTCTTATCTATCTGTTCGTATGTATCTGTTCTTATGTATCGGTTCTTCTGTATCTGTTCTTATGTATGTATCTCTTATGTATGTATCCATTCTTAAGTACCTGTTCATATGTACCTCTTCTTTGTATGTATCTATTCTTAAATATGCTTCTGTTCTTATGTATCAGTTCTTATGTATATATCTGTTCTTATGTATCTGTTCTTATGTATCTCTTCTTATGAATGTATCTGTTTATATGTATCTGCTCACATCTTTGTACCTCTTCTTATATGTTCTTATGTATCACTTCTTTCTTATGTATCTGTTCTTATGCATGTATCTGTCCTAATGTATGTATCTGTTCTAATGTATGTACCTCTTCTTATGTATGTATCTGTTCTTATGTATCTGTTCACAGGTATGTGTCTGTTCTTATGTATCTGTTCTTATGTATGTATATGTTCTTATTTATATATCTGTTCTTATGTGTGTATCTGTTCATATGTATATGTTCTTATGTATGTATCTGTTCTTATTTATGTATCTGTTCTTATGTATGTATCTGTTCATATGTATGTATCTGTTCTTATGTTTGTATCTGTTCTTATGTATGTATCTGTTCTTATGAATGCATCTGTTCTTATGTATGTATCTGTTCTTATGCATCTGTTCTTATGTATCTGTTCTTATGTATCTGTTCTAATGTATGTATTTGTTCTTATGTATGTATCTGTTCTTATATATCTGTTATGTATGTATCTGTTCTTATGTATGTATCTGTTCTTAAATATGCATCTGTTCTTTTGTGTCTGTTCTTATGTATGTATCTGTTCTTATATATGTATCTGTTCTTGTGCATCTCTTATGTATCTGTTTTTATGTATCTGTTCTTGCGTATCTGTTCTTATGCATCTGTTCTTATGTATCATTCTGTTCTTATGTATGTATCTGCTCTTATGTATCTGTTCTTATGTATGTATCTGTTATTATGTATCTGTTCTAATGCATGTGTTTGTTCTTATGTATGTATCCGTTCTTATGTATGTATCTGTTCTTATGTATATCTGTTATGTATGTATCTGTTCTTATGTATGTATCTGTTCTTAAATATGCATCTGTTCTTATGTATCTGTTCTTATGTATGTATCTGTTCTTATGTATGCATCTGTTCTTATGGATGTATCTGTTCTTATGTATCTGTTCTTATGTATCTGTTCTCATGTATCTGTTCTTGCGTTTCGCTTCTTATGCATCTGTTCTCATATCATTTTTTTCTTATGTATGTATCTGTTCTTATGTATCTGTTCTTATGTATGTATCTGTTCTTATGTATCTGTTCTAATGTATGTATCTGTTCTTATGTATGTATCTGTTCTTATGTATGTATCTGTTCTTATGTATCTGTTATATATGTATCTGTTCTTATGTACGTATCTGTTCTTAAATATGCATCTGTTCTTATGTATCTGTTCTTATGTATCTGTTCTTATGAATGTATCCGTTCTTATGTATGTATCGATTCTTATGTATGTGTCTGTTCTTATGTATCTGTTCTTATGTATCTGTTATGTATGTACCTGTTTTTAAGTATGTGTCTGTTCTTATGTATCTGTTCTTATGTATGTATCTGTCCTTATGTATGTATCTGTTCTTAAATACGCATCTGTTCTTATGTATTTGTTCGCATGTATGTAACTGTTCTTATGTATCTGTTCCTATGTATATACCTGTTCTTATGTATATTCCTGTTCTTATGTATGTATCTGCTCTTATGTATGTATCTGTTCTCATGTATCTGTTCTTATGGATCTGTTCTTATGTATGTATCTGTTCTTATGTATGTATCTCTTCATATGTATGTATCTGTTCTTATGTATGTATTTGTTCTTATGTATGTATCTGCTCTTATGTATCTGTTCTTATGTATCTGTTCTTAAAATTCTGTTCTTATGTATGTATTTGTTCTTATGTATGTATCTGCTCTTATGTATCTGTTCTTATGTATGTATCTGCTCTTATGTATCTGTTCTTATGTATGTATCCATTCTTATTTACGTAACTGTTTTTATGTATCTCTTCTTATGTATCTCTTCAAATATATGTATCTGTTGTTATGTATCTGTTTTTATGAATGTATCTGTTCGTATGTATTTGTTCTTATGTATCTGTTCTTATGTATCTGTTCTTATGTAACTGTTCTTATGAATGTATCTCTTCATATGTAATTATCTGTTAAGTATCTGTTCTTATGTGTGTATCTGTTCTTATCTATCTGCTCGTATGTATCTTTTCTCATGTATCTGTTCTTATGTATCTGTTTTTATATATCTGTTCTTATGTATGTATCCATTCTTAAGTACCTGTTCATATGTACCTCTTCTTTTGTATGTATCTGTTCCTAAATATGCTTCTGTTCTTATGTATCAGTACTTATGTATCTGTTCTAATGAATGTATCTGTTTATATGTATCTGGTCACATCTTTGTCTGTTTATATGTATCACTTCTTATGTATCTATCTGTTCATATGTATGCATCTGTTCTAATGTATGTATCTGTTCTTATGTATGTATCTGTTCTTATGTATGTATCTGTTCTTATGTATGTACCTCTTCTTATGTATGTATCTGTTCTTATGTATCTATCTTTTCATATGAATGTATCTATTCATATGTATGTATCTGCTCTTATGTATCTGTTCACATGTATGTATCTGTTGTTATGTATCTGTTCTCATGTATGTATCTCTTCTTATTTATATATCAGTTCTTATGTGTGTATCTGTTCACATGTATATGTTCTTATGTATGTATCTGTTTTTATGTATGTATCTGTTCTTATGTATGTATCTGTTCATATGTATGTAACTGTTCTTATGTATGTATCTGTTCTTATGTTATGTATGTATCTGTTCTTATGCATATGTTCTTATGTATCTGTTCTTATGTATCTGTTCTTGCGTATCTGTTCTTTTGCATCTGTTCTCATGCATCATTCTGTTCTTATTCATCTGTTCTTATGTATGTATCTGTTCTTATGTATCTGTTCTAATGCATGTATTTGTTCTTATGTATGTATCTGTTCTTATGTATCTGTTATGTATGTATCTGTTCTTATCTATGTATCTGTTCTTAAATATGCATCTGTTCTTATGTATCTGTTCTTATGTATGTATCTGTTCTTATGTATGTACCTGTTCTTATGGATGTATCTGTTCTTATGTATCTGTTCTTATGTATCTCTTCTCATGTATCTGTTGTTGCGCATCAGTTCTTATGCATCTGTTCTCATATATCATTCTGTTCTTATGTATGTATCTGTTCTTATGTATGTATCTGGTCTTATGTATGTATCTGTTCTTGTGTATGTATCTGTTATTATGTATCTGTTATGTATGTATCTGTTCTCATGTACGTATCCGTTTTTAAATATGCATCTGTTCTTAGGTATCTGTTCTTATGTATGTCTGTTCTTATGTATGTACCTGTTCTTATGTATGTATCTGTTTTTATGTATGTATCTGTTCGTATGTATGTATCTCTTCTTATGTATCTGTTCCTATGTATGTATCTGTTCTTATGTATGTATCTGTTCATATGTATATGTTCTTATGTATGTATCTGTTCTTATGTATGTATCTGTTATGTATGCATCCATTCTTATATATCTGATTATATGTACCTGTTCTTATTTATCTGTTCATATGAAAGTATCTGTTCATATTTATGCATCTCTTCTTACGTATGTATCTGTTCTAATGTATGTATCTGTTTTTATGCAAGTATCTGTTATGTATATATTTGTTCTTATGTATCTGCTCTTATGTATCTGTTCCTATGTATGCATCTGTTCTTATGTATCTGTTCTTAAGTATGTATCTGCTCACATCTATGTACATATTTATATGTATCAGTTCTTATGTATGTATCTGTTCATATGTAAGTATCTGTTCTTATGTATGTATCTGTTCTTAAATATGTATCTGTTCTTATGTATCTGTTTTTATGAATGTATCTGTTCTTATGTATGTATCTGTTCTTATGTATGTATCTGTTCTAAAATATGTATCTGTTCTTATGCATCTGTTCTTATGAATGTATCTGTTCATATGTATGTATCTGTTCTTATGTATGTATCTGTTCTAAAATATGTATCTGTTCTTATGCATCTGTTCATACTTATGTATCTGTTCTGATGTATGTATCTGTTCTTATGTATGTATCTGTTCTTAATCTTGTGGAAGTGTCTCTTAATTATTACGGCTGTTTACCTTTGATCTATGTATAATTGTCCACATTAGCGAGTTGGTTCTGGTTTTACTTCTGGGATGTTTATATTAAAGGAGTGAACTGTCCTTTTCTGGACTACATAAATTTATGTATAAAGAACTTGCTTATTATACTTTCAAAGGAATAGAAATTAAACATTGGAATATTTTACTTATTGAGTCTTTATTCTCCCACGAAAAAGAAGTGAATTAATGATTTGTTGCCATAAGTTACCTTAAATCAATCTTGTCTAGATAAATGGTTGCCATCAACCAAGGTAACCTGGAACTAAGCATAACACTTTGGATTTGTTTTTGATATTTCCAACACTCTTGTGATACAGGAATAACAAACCGTCTTGTGATCCATGCCAGCGGGACCACAAATGGCTTCCAGCATGACTTCCAGCAAATCACTAAAGGAGTTGAAATAAGGTGCCTACAGCTTGTCCTGATCTCAACCTTCTCACCAAGAAGTGTGTTGTTATGTAGGAGTATATCTGTTGCACACATAACAAAAACACTACTGCCGTTTAAGCAACTACGATGCATTGTGGGCTTGTGACTTGACAATTAAAAAAAGTTTCTTGCACTGAAAAACTTCAGCCACCATTATGTCAACACACACGAAAAAAATAGTGCAGAGTGCAGCATAAGTTTGTAATGCAGTTAAATATTAGTGTTTAAGATCTGAAGTGAATAAAAATAATTATTCACATACTATCACATGGACACTATTACCAAATTTCTTCACTAAAAATGACACAATAAGACATACATACCTGGGCGAATAATTGGTAGTTTTAAGTTAATTTTGCCAGCCCGAAACATTCCGTAAAACATTGGGTTTTATTTAAAGTAGTTTATTCTTATCCGTCAATTCTGTCAGTTGTATTCCGTACTAAACCTGTCCTGTTTGCCTTTGATTGTTAATTAGGCCTCGGGTACATAATATGCATTTTTTTTTACAAATGTCGTGAGGAGACACAAGTGTTAGAAACACAATGTAGTTTTATGTAAAAAAAAAAAAAAAAAAAAAAACACGAAATGGGCGGAAGGGGGGTGAGGGTTAGAATCTATGGTGAGTGAGTTGTAAAACTCCAGGCCAGTGCGTAAACCACTGGCCTGGTACTTGCCTGGAGTTTTACGACACTCTCTCCATGGGTTCTAACCCAACCAGTTCCGTGGTTTGTTTACAATCGTGTCATTACTACGTTATGTAGATTCATCATGGGAAAACCCAGAAAAGTCAAGCACCGATCAGACGAAGCATTCTCCAGGTATTTCACAGAAAACAATTTGATTAATAAACTTGGGAAAATATAACTTACGTAACTCAAAATCAAGTGGAAGTTTTCCTCCATGTAAAACACGTCAACAGTAATATTTTAAGTCTGACTAAAACTGGTCACAAGTTATTGCACAATAATAACAACAACAACAACAACAACATTTGCACCTTCACAGTCTATACTAAAGAAAATAAAACATTTAGTTAGACACAACAGTTATCAAAGTTTGCTCCCGTTCAAAATTGTTTGATTTTAATCAAGGAAAAGTGCTAAAGCAGTACGGGTCATATAGCACCTGGGGAACAGAGGGCATTCAGATTTGATGTAAGCAAATCGAGGAAGAGCTCAGTTCCTTGGATCTAGAGCTACTCACCGGCATCAAGGCATAATAACACAGTAATGTAAAACTCTACCTGATCATTTCGAGATTAAAAGTTGTACACGGCGCCAACACTGTTAATAATCTTATCTCAGGTAGGACACACTAGGCTGCAATTTTTAAAACCTATCAAAATTTTTTTCTAAACTAGTATCCAGGAAACTATTTTGAAGAATGATCAATAAAAGTGGACAGATGCGCCTCCCCTCAAGCTCCCCCTCCCCCTCCTCCTCAAGCTTCCCCTCCCCCACAAGCTTCCCCTCCCCCTCAAGCTTCCCCTCCCCCTCCCCCTCAAGCTTCCCCTCCCCCACAAGCTTCCCCTCCCCCTCAAGCTTCCCCTCCCCCTCAAGCTTCCCCTCCCCCACAAGCTTCCCCTCCCCCTCAAGCTTCCTCCTCCCCCTCAAGCTTTCCCTCCCCCTCCCCTCAAGCTTCCTCCTCCCCCTCAAGCTTTCCCTCCCCCTCCCCTTCTCCTTCTCCCCTACCCCTACCCCTCCTCCTCCCCTCCCCCTCAACTTGCAAATTGTTCCACCACCCACAAAGGTCATACTGAAATGAAAAAAAAAATTCATTAATTAGCAAAAATTAAGATCGCTTCAAAACACAAATTTTTAATATTTCTAAATATTTTTCGAGCAGTTCTGTTCTTTTTAAAATTCTTTTCATTCCTCAGAGAAAGAATATTTAATGCCTATGTTCAATATATAGGTACTTCCACCTCAGGTACACCAACACTTAAGTGTCACTTAAGTGTCACTTATGTGTCAGGGCAAGGCAGTCTAAAGTGTGAATTTGAAAGTGATTTCCTATGAGGGGATAGAGCCACTCAATGTAAGGTCACTGAGACCATCCAAACAGAGTTGTGAAAGTAACATCTCGCGCAATTGCAGATATTCGAAGACCGAGTATATTCGGTCCTGCCCGTTTGGGGTATACCATTTTTGAATGTTGCAATGTTGCATTGTTGTAAAAAAACGAAATAAGTATTTTTTAAATTTATTATACAAGTAGACAATATAAAAAACATAAATGGAACTTGTTTCTGAACAATTTGTAACCAGTAAAAAAATAGAAATAGGAACTACTTATCAACAATGACACATTGCAATGGGATGCAACTTACAAATGAAATATTCCTGAGTTCCCTGAGAAAGAACAATCATTTCACATCACTAATTTTGCAAATGAAACTTCATGAAACAATTTCTATCCTTCTTTATGCACAGATTTACTTTACATATGGCACAGCAAAATGAGGATGTGACATGATTATTCTTTTTGCTGCAAAACTTGCATGAAAGCAGCTTACCTAGCACTGGCCAGTGACCTAGCTGTTTATCCAGCCTCACACTGTCATCTGGCCTTTCTGCACGTTGGTACTGAAATGCAGATGGGTATTCCACGTTTGACAAATCGTCATTACTGTCAACCAAAGAAGTACTGGGTGAATCTCGACTTCGTCTCATGCTGGTGCGGTTGACCTTTTGTCCTTTGGATCTTGCAGTGACAGAGATGTCAAGCCTGAATAGCTTCAGTGGTGTGCATGGCATGTTTAGTGACCTACAATCACGACAGTAAAGAAGCCATGCATTCACAACAGCAACATCCAAAACATAAGCAAAGAGCCGCATGTACCAACGCTTTGATTTCATTGGCGTTTTGTAAAGATGGACCAACATGTTACTTTTGTCGATACCTCCCATGTTTGCGTTGTAGTTCTTGATGATGCCTGGGCACTCAAAGTGGTCTTTCTTCTTTGATGCCTTGTCATATCTTTCAATAAGACCCAAAGGATAAACTCCGACATCATTTGTGACTAGAGTCACAACTTTGTTGTCCTTCCATCTTACAAGAAGGATATGATCATTGCTTTGGAAATCAAAATAGCCCCTGGCCACATTATTCTTTTGCATTTCTTTCACAGGCATCAGTTGTGGCTTACCACATCTATTATCACGTATTGTTCCAGTGTACCTGCAGTTATACTTGTCTCTCAGTACCTTGACCAAAGGTAGACTTGAAAAGAAATTATCAGCATAGACTGCTGATGTTTTTCTTTGGTCAAGAGATGCTGCAAGTACAAGAACAATCCTGGAACTCATTGGGAGTTTATTTTCTTCATTTGACAGCTTTATGTGATGGTTCTCAAAAGTTGGGTTACCTTGATACATCAGTATATCATGTATGATTCCATCTTCACTGCTACGACAGAAGAGTTTGAAACCCCACTTGTCTGGTTTGTTTTTGATGTATTGCCTTAGGTTTCCAGCTGTTTTACCCTTGAAAGCAACCATAACTTCATCAACAGACTGCTTGGGTGTAGCTGGAACTTTCAAGCAAGCATTGTAAAGAGTGTAGAAGTCATTATCCTTCCATTGTGAATGGTTTACCGGGCAGGACCGAGTGTAGTCGGTCCTCATAACGTGGTTTTTTGCCCACATCCTCCAACTCCCCCAGCGCATCTAGGTTCCCATTCTCTATTTCTGACCAATCACAGACCTTCCCTGAGTCGCCCAGGCTGAGCGGTGATGGCGGCTGCTCGCTTCCCATTGGTCGAGAGAGCAGAATGTAAACACTTCTACCTTGCCGGCGCCAAAACTCGTGTTTCTCGGTTGAGTGCTCCTTATATACTGAAGCATTTCACCCAATACAATGTCGGTAAGTACTGATTTGTGTGTCTAGTGTGTAAATGAATAGTTTAGCCATATTTTGATATATATATGAAGGCGTTGTGAAGCATATTACGAGTGCACCATGCAAATGAAAAAAGTGCAACAAAATAGGACCAAGCACAGTCGTTCCTGCCCTTTTAGGTGCAGTTTTCAAGTTTCGGTATATAAATATTTCCATAAAATTTGGTAGTGTATATATGAATTCAGTAATGGTCTGGGTGTGTACAGAATGTTTTTATTGTCCTTCCAGATCAATAAGAAATTGTTCTACGGTGAGTCCTCCAAGGATAACTCGAAATTTGTCTGTGTTTGGGATGATAGTGACTCAGATCAAGACTCAGATGACCTGGATTTCCTGGATAGTGAGGATGAATTCTTGCCACCAGATGCAGAGGTGTCAACAGATGAGGAGGAGGAAGCTGGGCCACCACCAAAAAAACAAAAATTGAACAAGAGGAAGAAACGTATTACTATGGAGGAATACCCTGATGAAGAAGTGCTTCAAGATGATCTTGCTTCTCAAGGAGACACCAAATGGAAGAATGAGGACATCCACAATGACCCTTTGCCTAAATATGAACATATAAAGCCTGTTGAAGTTAGGTGTGCGTATGATTATTTTACAGACTTTTTTACTCAAGACATGATAGACAACATTACATTTCAAACTAATTTGTATGCCAGGCAAAAAGACATACATACTACTTTTCAAACAGATTCTGAGGAAATGACTAGGTTTATAGGTATTCTGTTGCATATGGGTTACACTGTACAGCCATCCATTGAGGACTATTGGAGAAGTGCAAGTAGGATAACTCAAGTTGCAGAAGTCATGGGATCAAAGAGGTTTAGGTTGCTGAGGCGTACCATTCATTTCAATGATAACACACAAAAGAAGGATAATGACAGATTCTACAAAATAAGGCCTCTTTACAATGGACTAACTAAAGCTTGCTTGAAAGTTCCAGCTACACCCAAGCAGTCTGTTGATGAAGTTATGGTTGCTTTCAAGGGTAAAACAGCTGGAAACCTAAGGCAATACATCAAAAACAAACCAGACAAGTGGGGTTTCAAACTCTTCTGTCGTAGCAGTGAAGATGGAATCATACATGATATACTGATGTATCAAGGTAACCCAACTTTTGAGAACCATCACATAAAGCTGTCAAATGAAGAAAATAAACTCCCAATGAGTTCCAGGATTGTTCTTGTACTTGCAGCATCTCTTGACCAAAGAAAAACATCAGCAGTCTATGCTGATAATTTCTTTTCAAGTCTACCTTTGGTCAAGGTACTGAGAGACAAGTATAACTGCAGGTACACTGGAACAATACGTGATAATAGATGTGGTAAGCCACAACTGATGCCTGTGAAAGAAATGCAAAAGAATAATGTGGCCAGGGGCTATTTTGATTTCCAAAGCAATGATCATATCCTTCTTGTAAGATGGAAGGACAACAAAGTTGTGACTCTAGTCACAAATGATGTCGGAGTTTATCCTTTGGGTCTTATTGAAAGATATGACAAGGCATCAAAGAAGAAAGACCACTTTGAGTGCCCAGGCATCATCAAGAACTACAACGCAAACATGGGAGGTATCGACAAAAATAACATGTTGGTCCATCTTTACAAAACGCCAATGAAATCAAAGCGTTGGTACATGCGGCTCTTTGCTTATGTTTTGGATGTTGCTGTTGTGAATGCATGGCTTCTTTACTGTCGTGATTGTAGGTCACTAAACATGCCATGCACACCACTGAAGCTATTCAGGCTTGAGATCTCTGTCACTGCAAGATCCAAAGGACAAAAGGTCAACCGCACCAGCATGAGACGAAGTCGAGATTCACCCAGTACTTCTTTGGTTGACAGTAATGACGATTTGTCAAACGTGGAATACCCATCTGCATTTCAGTACCAACGTGCAGAAAGGCCAGATGACAGTGTGAGGCTGGATAAACAGCTAGGTCACTGGCCAGTGCTAGGTAAGCTGCTTTCATGCAAGTTTTGCAGCAAAAAGAATAATCATGTCACATCCTCATTTTGCTGTGCCATATGTAAAGTAAATCTGTGCATAAAGAAGGATAGAAATTGTTTCATGAAGTTTCATTTGCAAAATTAGTGATGTGAAATGATTGTTCTTTCTCAGGGAACTCAGGAATATTTCATTTGTAAGTTGCATCCCATTGCAATGTGTCATTGTTGATAAGTAGTTCCTATTTCTATTTTTTTACTGGTTACAAATTGTTCAGAAACAAGTTCCATTTATGTTTTTTATATTGTCTACTTGTATAATAAATTTAAAAAATATTTATTTCGTTTTTTTACCACAATTGCAACATTGCAACATTCAAAAATGGTATACCCCAAACGGGCAGGACCGAATATACTCGGTCTTCGAATATCTGCAATTGCGCGAGATGTTACTTTCACAACTCTGTTTGGATGGTCTCAGTGACCTTACATTGAGTGGCTCTATCCCCTCATAGGAAATCACTTTCAAATTCACACTTTAGACTGCCTTGCCCTTTAATTCAAAGACAACTTGACTTTTACTGTCAACAATGTGAGTTTTAAATTGAGAATTATATAACTTAAACTTGTTTGTATGTGACACATAAGTGACACTTAAGTGACACTTAAGTGTTGGTGTACCTGAGGTGGAAGTATTTTTATATTGAACATAGGCATTAAATATTCTTTCTCTAAGGAATGAAAAGAATTTTAAAAAGAACAGAACTGCTCGAAAAATATTTAGAAATATTAAAAATTTGTGTTTTGAAGCGATCTTAATTTTTGCTAATTAATGAATTTTTTTTTTTTTTCATTTCAGTATGACCTTTGTGGGTGGTGGAACAATTTGCAAGTGTGTGGGGAGGGGGAGGGGAGGAGGAGGGGTAGGGGTAGGGGAGAAGGAGGGGGAGGGGGAGGGGGAGGGAAAGCGTGAGGGGGAGGAGGAGGGGGAGGGGGAGCTTGAGGGGGAGGGGAAGAGGGAGCTTGAGGGGGAGGAGGAGGGGGAGGGGGAGGGGAGCTTGAGGGGGAGGAGGAGGGGGAGGGGGAGGGGAAGCTTGAGGGGGAGGGGAAGCTTGTGGGGGAGGGGGAAGCTTGAGGGGGAGGGGGAGGGGGAGGGGAAGCTTGAGGGGGAGGGGGAGGGGAAGCTTGAGGAGGAGGGGGAGGGGGAGCTTGAGGGGAGGCGCATCTGTCCACTTTTATTGATCATTCTTCAAAATAGTTTCCTGGATACTAGTTTAGAAAAAAATTTTGATAGGTTTTAAAAATTGCAGCCTAGTGTGTCCTACCTGAGATAAGATTATTAACAGTGTTGGTGCCGTGTGCAACTTTTAATCTCGAAATGATCAGGTAGAGTTTTACATTACTGTGTTATTATGCCTTGATGCCGGTGAGTAGCTCTAGATCCAAGGAACTGAGCTCTTCCTCGATTTGCTTACATCAAATCTGAATGCCCTCTGTTCCCCAGGTGCTATATGACCCGTACTGCTTTAGCACTTTTCCTTGATTAAAATCAAACAATTTTGAACGGGAGCAAACTTTGATAACTGTTGTGTCTAACTAAATGTATGAAATGTTTTATTTTCTTTAGTATAGACTGTGAAGGTGCAAATGTTGTTGTTGTTGTTGTTGTTATTGTGCAATAACTTGTGACCAGTTTTGGTCACACTTAAAATATTACTGTTGATGTTTTTTACCTGGAGGAAAACTTCCACTTGATTTTGAATTAAGAAAGTTATATTTTCCGAAGTTTATTAATCAAACTGTTTTCTGTGAAATACCTGGAGAATGCTTCGTCTGATCGGTGCTTGACTTTTCTGGGTTTCTCCATGATGAATCTACATAACATAGTAACAACACGATTATAAACAAACCACGGAACTGGTTGGGTTAGAACCCATGGAGAGAGTGTCATAAAACTCCAGGCAAGTACCAGGTCAGTGGTTTACGCACTGGCCTGGAGTTTTACAACTCGCTCACCATAGGTTCTAACCCTCACACCCCTTCCACCCATTTCGTGTTTTTTTACATAAAACTACATTATGTGTTCCTAACACTTGTGTCTCCTCACGACATTTGTAAAAAAAATGCATATTATGTACCCGAGGCCTAATTAACAATCAAAGGCAAGACAGGACAGGTTTAGTCTCTAAAGTATAGTACGAAAGACAACTGGCAGAATTGACTGATAAGAATAAGCTACATTAAATAAAACCCAATGTTTTACGGAACGTTTCGGGCTGTCAAAATTAACTTAAAACTACCTACCAATTATTCGCCCAGGTATGTATGTCCTTTTTGCCATTTTTAGTCAAGAAATTTGGTAATAGTGTCCATGTGATAGTATGTGAATAAATATTTTTATTCACTTCAGATCTTAAACACTAATATTTGATTGCATTACAAACTTATGCTGCACTCTGCACTATTTTTTTTCGTGTGTGTTGACATAATGGTGGCTGGAGTTTTTCAGTGCAAGAGACTTTTTTTAATTGTCAAGTCATAAGCCTACAATGCATCGTAGTTGTTTAAACGGCAGTAGTGTTTTTGTTATATGTGTGCAACAGATATACTCCTACATAACATCACACTTCTTGGTGAGAAGGTTGAGATCAGGACAAGCTGTGGGCATCTCACTGCTGTTGTCTTATTTCAACTCCTTTAGTGATTTGCTGGAAGTCATGCTGGAAGCCATTTGTGGTCCCGCTGGCATGGATCACAAAATGGTTTGTTATTTCTGTATCACAAGAGTGTTGGAAATATCAAAAACAAATCCAAAGTGTTATGCTTAGTTCCAGGTTACCTTCGTTGATGGCAACCATTTATCTAGACAATATTGATTTAAGGTAACTTACTAGCAACAAATCATTAATTCACTTCTTTTTCGTGGGAGAATAAAGACTCAGTAAGTAAAATACTCCAATCTTTAATTTCTATTCCTTTGAGAATATAATAAGCAAGATCTTTATACATAAATTTATGTAGTCCAGAAAAGGACAGTTCACTCCTTTAATATAAACATCCCAGAAGTAAAACCAGAACCAACGCGTTAATATGGACAATTATACATAGATCAAAGGTAAACACCCGTAATAATTAAGAGAGACTTCCACAAGATTATCCAGACTAGTTATCAGCTAAGGAAAACTCTAAGGTCACATGCAAGAGACCACAACATATTCAAGAGTGCCAGGGATGTGTTCACGGCTGAGAGCCTGACACAGTGACCGTGTGTACCCCCACATGAGGTCGGTCAGGTGAAGTCGGCAACTAAACTAGTGCCTGGTCATTTACCTTGTACATCAAAATAACTGCACAATCAAACCATGCCACGGGCGGGGATGGAACCCGCGATCAGAGAGTCCCAAAACTCCAGACCGTCGCGTTAGCCACTGGACCAGCTAGCCACAATAAGATTCATCCAACTAGTTATTTCTACACCATAGGAAGGTTAGCATAGGCACCACTGTGACCACAAATGCAAGTTTTTACAGGTGAATCTCCACATAACGTGACCGGGACGAGCTCTAGCTCAAGTCCCCTCAAAGCAGTTAACATGTTAACAGTTTTGAGGGAACTTGAGCTAGAGTTTGTCACGGCCACGCTAGCTGGAGATTCACCTGTAAAAACTTGCATTTGTGGTCACAGTGGTGCCTATGCTAACCTTCCTATGGTGTAGAAATACCTAGTTGGATGAATTTTATTGTGACTAGCTGGTCCAGTGGCTAACGCGACGGTCTGAAGTTTTGAGACTCTTTGATCGCGGGTTCTATCCCCGCCCGTGGTATGGTTTGTTTGCAATCGTGTCATTACGAATTCGTGAGTTAACTGCACAATTATTGCTGAACACAGATCCCAATAATAACCTACCATATAATTATTATAAAAAGAAGAAGCATTAAATCAACAAACATATACATTATTATTTACAATAACAATCAAGAGTGAATACTTTGTTCATGTGATATCAAATAATACATAGTCGAACATTCTTTATTTAGCTAATAATAAAGGAGTTCGCAATGTAATATTATATGAAGTATTGTAGCCAGGCTTTTCTCACTTATAATGGCGTTGCAACAAAAATAACATCCAAATCAGCAATCAGACTGATGGAACACTCGGAGGATCTCTGTACCCATATCACCGTCCTGTAAAGGCACATTCCGTTTGGACGATGAGAAAGCCACTAACTCAGATTCCGAGTTAGAAACCTGTTAGAGTCAACAATCTTGTGAACGGTCTTAATTTAACCGTGGAACAGTGAGAGCTACATAATTCAAGAGTTAGCCTGAGGAATTTATTGTACCCTGGCACAAGTTATTGTTTTTCTGGAAGCGACATAAAAACCTAGATACATAAAGAAGAACAGATACACAAATAAGAAGAGATACATAAGAACAGATAATTACATAAGAACAGATAAATACATAAGAACAGATACATAAGAACAGATAATTACATAAGAACAGATAAATACATAAGAACAGATACATAAGAACAGATAATTACATAAGAACAGATAAATACATAAGAACAGAAACATAAGAACAGATACATAAGAACAGATACATAAAACAGATACATATGAACAGATACAATAGGACAGATACATAAGAACAGATACATACATTTGAAGAGATACAAAACAACAGATACATACATAAAAACAGATACATACATGAGAATGGGTACATACATAAGAACAGATACATACATAAGAACAGATAAATGAGAACAGATACACAAGAACAGATACATAAGAGCAGATACATACATAAGAACAGATACATACATAAGAACAGATACATACATAAGAAGAGATACATACATAAGAAGAGATACATACATAAGAACAGATACATACATAAGAACAGATACATACATAAGAACAGATACATACATAAGAACAGATACATACATAAGAACAGATACATACATAAGAACAGATATATACATAAGAACAGATACATACATAAGAACAGATACATACATAAGAACAGATACATACATAAGAACAGATACATACATAAGAACAGATACATACATAAGAACAGATGCATACATAAGAACTGATACATGCATATGAACAGATACATACATAAGAACTGACACATATAAATAGATACATATATGTGAGTAGATACATATAAACAGATACATACATAAGAACTGTTACATGAGAACAGATACATATTTAAGAACAAATACTTACATAAGAACAGATACATACATAAGAACAGATACATACATAAGAACAGATATATGTATAAGAACAGATACATAAGAACAGAAAAATATTTAAGAACAGATACATACATAACAACAGATACATATATATGAACAGATACATACATAAGAACTGATACATATAAATAGATACATATATGTGAGTAGATACATATAAACAGATACATACATAAGAACAGATACATAAGAACAGATAATTAAGAAAAAAATATATGCATAACATATACATACATAAAAACAGATACATACGTAAGAACAGATACATAAGAATGGATACATACATAACAGATACATACATAAGAACAGATACATAAGAACAGATACATAAAAACAGATACAAACGAACAGATACATAGGAATAGAAACACACATAAGAACAGATACATAAGATATAATTACATAAGAACAGATACATACATAAGAACACATACATAACAGATAAATAAGATTAGATACATAAGAACAGATACATACATACGAACAGATACATACATACGAACAGATACATAAGAACAGATACATATATAAGAACAGATTCATAAGAACAGATACATTCATTTGAAAAGATACATAAGAACAGAGATATACATAAAACAGATACATATATAAGAATGGATACATACGTAAGAACAGATACATACATAAGAACAGATACAAACATAAGAACAGATACATAAGAACAGATACATAGGACAGATACATAAGAACAAATACATATGAACAGATACGTACATAAGAACAGATACATACATAAGAACAAATACATATGAACAGATACGTACATAAGAACAGATACATACATGAGAACAGATACATAAGAACAGATACATAAGAACAGATACATACGAACAGATACATACATAAAAACAGATACATACATAAGAACAGGAACGTACATAAGAACAGAAATACATAAGAACAGATACATAAGAACAAATATATACATAAGAACAGATACATAAGAACAGATTCATAATTAAGAACAGATACACAAGAACAGATACATACATAACAGAAACATAAGAACACAAACACACATAAGAACAGATACATACATAAGAACAGATACATACATTAGAACAGATACATAACAGATACATACACAAGAACAGATACATAAGAACAGATACATACATAAGAACAGAATGATATATGAGAACAGATGCATAAGAAAAGATACATGAGAACAGATACATAAGAACAGATGCATAAGAACAGATACATTCATAAGAACAGATACATACATAAGAACAGATACATACTTAAGAACAGATACATAAGAACAGATGCATATTTAAGAACAGATACATACATGAGAAAAGATATATACATAACAGATACATAAGAACAGATACATACATAAGAACAGATACATACATAAGAACAAATACATACATTAGAACAGATACATAAGAACAGATACATACATAAGAACAGATACATAAGAACAGACACATAAGAACAGATACTTACATAAGAACAGAATGATATATGGGAACAGATGCATAAGAACAGATACATAAGAACAGATACATAGGAACAGATGCATGAGAACAGATACATACATAAGAACAGATACATTCATAAGAACAGATACATACATAAGAACAGATACATACATAAAAACAGATACATACACATGAACAGATACATATATAAGAACAGATGCATACATAAGAACATATACATACCTATGAACAGATACATAAGAACAGATACATACATAGGAACATATACATATGAGCAGATACACGCATAAGAACAGATATGTACATAAGAACAGATACATACATAAGAACAGATACCTAAGAACAGATACATACACGTGAACAGATACATAACAGCGGATATATACATATGAACAGATACATGCATATGAAAAGATAGATACATAAGAACAGATACATACATAAGGAGAGGTACACACATAAGAACAGATACATACATAAGAAGAGATCCATACATAAGAACAGATACAAACATAAGAACAGATACATACATTAGAACAGATACATACATTAGAACAGATACATACATATGAACAGATAGATACGTATGAACTGATACATACCAACAGACAAAGATGGGACTTGATACATATAAACATATAGATTCATAAGAACAGATATATAAGAACAGATACATACATAAGAACAGATACGTAAGAACAGATGCATATTTAAGAACAGATACATACATAAGAAGAGGTACATTTGAACAGATACTTAAGAATGGATACATACATAGCAGATACATACATAAGAACAGATACATAAGAACAGATACATAAGAACAGATACATTCATAAGAACAGATACATAAGAAGAGATACATAAAAACAGATACGTAAATAAGAATGGATACATGCATAAGAACAGATACATACATAACAGATGCATACATAAGAACAGATACATTCATAAGAACAGATGCATACATAAGAACAGGTTTATAAAACAGATACATAAGAACAGATACATAAGAGCAGGTACATACATTAGAACAAATACATACATAAGAACAGATACATACATAAGAAGAGATACATCCATAAGAACAGATACATACATAAGAACAGATACATACACAAGAACATATATATACATAAGAACAGACATACATAAGAACAGATACATAAGAACAGTTACATACATACGAACAAATACATAAGAACAGATGCATATTTAAGAACAGATACATGAGAACAGATACATAAGAACAGATACATACATAAGAACAGATACATGCATAACAGATACATAAGAACAGATACATACATAGAAAAGATACATACATAAGAACGGATACATACATAAGAAAAGATACATAAGAACAGATACATAAGAGCAGATACATACATAAGAACAGATACATACATAAGAACAGAATGATATATCAGAACAGATACGTAAAAACAGATATATAAAAACAGACACTTAAGAACAGATACATACATGAGAACAGATGCATAAGAACAGATACATACATAAGAACAGACACATACATAAGAACAGATGCATACATAAGAACAGATACATACATATGAACAGATATATACATAAGAACAGATACATACATAAGAACAGATACATACATAAGAACAGTTACAAACATCAGAACAGATACATACATAAGAACAGATACATACAAAAGAACAGATACATACATATGAACAAATACATATATAAGAACAGATACATACATAAATATAGATACATACATGAGAATGGGTACATACATAAGAACAGATACATACATAAGAACATATACATATGAACAGATACATAAATAAGAACAGATACATACTTAAGAACAGATATATGAGAACAGATACATACATTGAACAGATACATACTTAAGAACAGATATATGATAACAGATACATACATTGAACAGATACATACTTAAGAACAGATATATGAGAACAGATACATACATTGAACAGATACATAAATAAGAACAGATGCATACTTAAGAACAGATATATAAGAAGAGATACGTACATATGATCAGATACATAAGAACAGATACACACATAAGAACAGATACATAAGAACAGATAATTACATAAGAACAGATACATATATAAGAACATATACATACGAACAGATACATACATAACAGTTACATAAATAAGAACAGATACATACATAAGAACAGATACATAAGAACAGATACATAAATACGAACAGATACATAAGAACAGATATACACATAAGAACAGATACAGAAGAACAGATAATTACATAAAAACAGATACATATATAAGAACAGATACATAAGAACAGATACATGAGAACAGATACATAACAGATACATACGAACAGATACAAATGAACAGATAGTTAAGAACAGATGCATACATAAGAACAGATACATAAGAACAGATACATACATTTGAAGAGATACATACATAAAAACAGATACATACATAAGAATGGATACATACATAAGAACAGATACATACATAAGAACAGATACATAAGAACAGATACATTAGAGCAGATACATGCATAAGAGCAGATAAATACATAAGAACAGATACATACATATGTACAGGTACATTCATAAGAACAGATACATATTTTAGAACAGATACATACATAAGAACAGATACATACATAATAACAGATACATACATAATAACAGATACATAAGAACAGATACATATTTAAGAACAGATGCATACATAAGAACAGATATATACATATGAACAGATACATACATATAAACTGATACATATAAATAGATACATATATGTGAGCAGATACATACATAAGAACAAGCACATAAGAACTGATGCGTACATAAGAACAGATACATAAGAACAGATACATCAGAACAAATATATACATAACAGATAAATACATAAAAACAGATACATACATTAGAACAGATACATACATTAGAACAGATACATACGTAAGAACAGATACATACATATGAACAGATAAATACATATGAACACATACATAAGAACAGGTACATATAAACAGATACATAAGAATGGATGCATACATAACAGACACATACATAAGAACAGATACATATGAACAGATACATAAAACAGATACATACGAACAGATATATAATAACAGATACACACATGAGAACAGATACATAAGAAGGAATAGTTACATAAGAACAGATACATACATAAGAACAGATACATGAAACAGATACATAACAGATATATAAGAACAGATACATACGAACAGATACATAAGAACAGATACATACATAAGAACAGATACATAAGAACAGATACATAAGAACAGATACAATCATTTGAAGAGGTACGTAAGAACAGATACATACATAAAAACAGATACATGCATAAGAATGGATACATACATAAGAACATATACATACATACATACGAACAGGTACATACATAAGAACAGATACATACATAAGAACAGATACATAAGAACAGATACATAAGAACAGATACATAAGAACAGATACATAAGAACAGATACATGAGAGGGGATACATGCATAAGAACAGATTGTAGGTGAATGGTTCGAAGAACCGCCAAGTTGTTAAATTAGACACTTGTGCAACTCTTGGGTATCGTTATTGAGGAAACGTTTCGCCACACAGTGGCTTCATCAGTCCATATAAACTAGGATAAACTTGAAAAACAGGAGGAGAATGGAATACTGCATATGAGCTGCTTCTCTGCTCACATGCCGTATTCTATTCAAGATTGATGGACTGACCACATCGACTCAAGGTTGATGGACTGATTACCTCATTCTCCTCCAGTTCTTCAAGTGGCGAAACGTTTCCTCAATAACGATACCCAAGAGTTGCACATGTGCCTAATTTAACAACGTGTCGGTTCTTTGAACCATTCGTCTACAATCTGTTCTTATGTATGTATCCGCTCTCATGTATCTGTTCTTATGTATCTGTTAATATGTATCTGTTCTTATGTATGTATTTGTTCTTATGTATGTATCTGTTCTCATGTATGTATCTGTTCTTATATATGTATCTGTTCTTATGTATGTATCTGTTCTCATGTATGTATCTGTTCTTATGTATGCATCTGTTCTTATGTATGTATCCATTCTTATGTATGTATCTGTTCTTAAGTATCTCTTCAAATGAATGTATCTGTTCTTATGTATCTGTTCTTATGTATCTGTTCATATGTATGTATCTGTTCGTATGTATCTGTTCTTATGTATCTTCTATGTATCTGTTCTTATGTATGTATCTATTCTTATGTAATTATCTCTTCTTATGTACCTGTTCTTATGAGTGTATCTGTTCTTATGTATCTGTTCGTATGTATCTGTTTTTATGTATCTGTTCTTATGTATCTGGTCTTATATATTTATCTGTTATGTATGTCTCCATTCTTATGTATCTGTTCATATGTACCTGTTCTTATGTATGTTTCTGTTCTTATGTATCTGTTCTTATGTATGCATGTGTTCTTAAGTATCTGTTCTTATGTATGTATCTGCTTATATGTATCTGCTCACATCTATGTATTTATTTATATGCATCAGTTCTCTTGTATGTATCTGTTCTTATGTATGTATCTGTTCTTATGTATGTATCTGTTCTTATGTATATATATGTTCTTAAGTATGTATCTGTTTTTATGTATGTATCTGTTCTTATGTATGTATCTGTTCTTATGTATGTATCTGTTCTTATGTATGTATCCATTCTTATGTTTTTACCGGTTTTATATATGCATCTGTTCTCATGTATCTCTTCAAATGTATGTATCTGTTCTTATGTACCTGTTCTTGTGTATATATCTGTTCTTGAGCATCTGTTCTTATGTATCTGTTCGTATGTATCTGTTATGTATATGTTCTTATGTATCTGTTCATATGTATCTGTCCATATGTATGTATCTCTTCTTATGTAATTATCTGTTCTTATGTGTGTATCTGTTCTTATGTATCTGTTCGTATTTATGTAACTGTTCTTATGTATCTGTTCTTATGTATGTATCTGTTCTTATTTATGTATCTCTTATGTATGTATCTGTTCATGTGTACATATTCTTATGTATGTATTTGTTCTTTTGTATCTGTTCTGATGTATTTGTTTTTATGTGTCTGTTCATATGTATGTATCTGTTCTGATGTATCTGTTCTTATTTATGTATATGTTCTTATGTATATATCTGTTCATATGTATATGTTCTTATGTATGTATCTGTTCTTATGTGTGTATCTGTTCATGTATATGTATCTGTTCTTTTGTATGTATCTGTTCTTATGTATGTATCTGCTCTTTTGTAAGTATGTCATGTAGGGGGGTAATGATTGAATAGGATATAAGTGGGGAATATGGGAGTAAGGGATTATGTAGGCAGAGGAGAGGCAGGCGAGGTGGTAGGAGGTAGGTAGGTAATGACAGGTCAGTGGTGACCACCACGACACTCTCATTAACTCTACACTACTCACTAACATATGCCTCGCCCACTCTTCCCTCATATATAAACATAAAATATAAGAAATAGGAAAAGAATAAATAACGGGGACAGTGAATATTACTATTCTACTCAAACACAGTTTATTATTAAGTCTTTGTACAATAATATATTTGGGAACAGGAGAACATTATTGTGGTTTAGATAAATGTGGTGGTACACATAAGCAGTGAGACAGGGAACACAATCAACTTTACCAAAATGAATGTAACTTACAATATAGTTCAGAGGGCAGTTCATCACAGGAACTAAGCCACAGGTCCCAAGACCTACACAGCACGAGTACTGCGCCAAGCCAGTACTCTGCCCAATGCCTCCAACAGTCTTCTCCAGAGACTTCAGCAGCCTTCTCCCGAGCCCTGCACCCCAGCAGCAGCTCCGCTCGAAGTCTCTGCTCAGGAGCTCTGCACCCCAGCAGCAGCTCCGCTCGAATCTCCCTACTCAGCTCTTCCTTGGGCTTTTATGGTGGTCCAAGCACCCTCCACAACCACGTGTACGACCTGACGCCTAGGTCTGAGGCGTCAAGAACAAAAGACCTCAGACGTGGGCGTGGCTACAGACGTTTGCCAAGGCAAGGTGTGACCATATAATTGGTTAAATTAGGTCTCCCCAGAGACCTCACAAGCCCAGCTGGACTACATCACAAGTATCTGTTCTTATGTATGTATCTGTTCTTAGGTATGTATCTATTCTTATGTATGCATCTGTTCATATGTATGTATCTTTTCTTATGTATGTATCTGTTCTTATGTATGTATCTGTTCTTATGTATCTGTTCTTATGTATCTGTTCTTAAGTATCTGTTCTTATGTATCTGTTCTGATATATCATTCTGTTCGTATGCATGCATCTGTTCTTATGTATCTGTTCTTATGTATCTCTTTTGTATGTGTCTCTTATGTATGTATCTTTTCTTATGTATGTATCAGTTCTTATGTATCTGTTCTTATGTTTGTATCTGTCCTTATGTATGTATCTGTTCTCATGTATGTATCTGTTCTTATGTATGTATCTGTTCGTATGTATGCATCTGTTCATATGTATGTATCTGTTCTTATGTATGTATCTGTTCTTATGTATGTATCTGTTCTTATGTATCTGTTCTTATATATCTCTTATGTATGTATTTCTTATGTATGTATCTGTTCTTATGTATGTATCTGTCCTTATGTATGTATCTGTTCTTATGTATGTATCTGTTCTTATGTATGCATCTGTTCATATGCATGTAGCTGTTCTTATGTATGCATCTGTTCTCATGTATGTATCTGTTCTTATGTATGTATCTGTTCTTATGTATCTGTTCTTATGTATGTATCTGTTCTTATGTATGTATCTGTTCTTAAATATGCATCTGTTCTTATGTGTCTGTTCTTATGTATGTAACTGTTCGTATGTATCTGTTCTTATGCATGTCTGTTCTTATGTATGTATCTGTTCATATGTATGTATTTGTTCTTATGTATGTATCTGTTCTTATTTATGTCTGTTCTTATGTATGTATGTGTTCTTATGTCTGCATCTGTTCTTATGTATGTATCTGTTCATATGTATGTATCTGTTCTTATGTATGTATCTGTTCTTATGTATGTCTGTTCTTATGTATGTATGTGTTCTTATGTCTGCATCTGTTCTTATGTATGTATCTGTTCTTATGTATGTATCTGTTCTTATGTATGTATCTGTTCTTATACACAAATAACCCGCGCATAGAAGAGAGGAGCTTACGATGACGTTACGGTCCGACTTGGGCCTTTCACAAAGTCACACTAACGAGAAGTGGAGCAGGACGGGTATATATAGGCAGGAAGAGGTATTGGTGGTGGTAGTAGTAGAAGTAGTAGTAGTAGTAGTAGTAGTGGTAGTAGTAGTAGTAGTATTAGTGGTAGTAGTAGTAGTAGTGGTAGTAGTAGTAGTAGTATTAGTGGTAGTAGTAGTAGTGGTGGTAGTAGTAGTAGTAGTATTAGTGGTAGTAGTAGTAGTAGTACTAGTAGTAGTAGTAGTACTAGTAGTAGTAGTAGTAGTAGTACTAGTAGTAGTAGTACTAGTAGTAGTAGTACTAGTAGTAGTAGTAGTAGTAGCAGTAGTAGTAGGAGTAGTGGTAGTGGTAGTAGTAGTGGGGAATAAAGAGGAGGAGGACCCAGTCAAATACAAAGAAAGGGGAACACTGTAAGGGAGCTAGGTGCCCACAGAATGAGAGCAAGTACACAGAGGTTGGGGGAAGATATGAAATAAATAATAAAGGAAAAGAAACATAAGACTAAAGAAAGAAAGACAACCCAGAAGAGAAAAGAAAAAAGGAAAGAGGAAAGGGGAAGAGGGAGAAGAAGAAAAAAGGAGGAATCAGGTTAAGTCATACAAGGGTAGTTGTGTATTAGGGAGAATTCAATGAGACGGCGACTGTTAAAGTTGGAAGTAGGGTTATTTGTGCATCGTTCCAGTCACGGTATTGTGCCTTTTTTTGTTATTTATGGACCCTGCAGTTTAGCCTCATATTCTTTCCAACTCTTTCAACGTTCTTTCCTCTTTTAAACCCCTCTTTCGATCTTATGAGGCTGCTCTTATTGCTACCCGGCGTCGTAAGAATCAGCTTTGCTTCCTACGTGACTGTCTTGCTGAACAAGTTCTACCACCTTCCTTCTCCCATTTCTTGTAACCCAACCCACTGGACACTCCCTTTCCTGATCATGCCCGTCTCCTACTTCAACAGCTCATTCTTTCTACTAAGTCTCAGGTTGAAGATGCCTTCTTTACTTTCCGACAGCATCAACTTGCTCTCTTTGCGGCTCTACCACAAGATCTTTGTAACCTTCTCTTTACCATTGCCTTTGACACTGCTCGCCTGAATACACAAATTCATTCTTCTAAACTAGAGACTAAACTTCAACGTCTCATCTCAGCTAGCCCTTGGTCTAAATTCTCCCTCACTGACTGTGTTACTAACTTGTCTTCTGTCTCACTCTTCTTGGTTTTGGCCTTTCCTTTGCTACTTCGCCTAACCCTCGCGCTGATATTGAACTGATTAGCTCTTTTGATTGCTTTCGTCAGTTTCGCTCCCGTAATCTTCCTGACTTGTCCACTTTTCGTGGCGCTCTCCTTGCTGCTCTTGTTTCTGTTTTCTATGAACCACCACCATCCGCGCCGTTACCAACTTGCCCTTTCTTCTCTTAAATCTAACACTAACATTGTCATACTATCATCTGACAAAGGTAATTCGGTAGTTATCCTTGATCGCGAGGATTACCTCCGTAAAGCTGATGTCTTGCTCTCTGACTCACGTACCTACACTCCTCTCGTTTCCAACCCTCTTGATAGTATCAAGAGAACTTTCAACAAGAAACTAAGGGCTCTCTCCGACCTCTGTCCTTCTGACTTTGACCTTGTTCAACGTTTTTGTGTCATCTGTCCCTCTCTTCCCTATATCTACGGCCTTCCCAAAACTCATAAACCTGATATTCCTCTACGACCTATCATATCCTCTAGAGGTTCTGTCTCTTATTCTCTTGCTTCTTGGTTGGCCAAAACCCTCACTCCCTTTCTTGGTACTTTTTGTAATGCCCACCTACGTCACTCTCAAGACTTCATTGAACGGGTTCGCTCTCTCCCGACCTGTAAGATGCTTAGTCTTGACGTTGAGTCCCTCTTCACCAATGTCCTTCTTGATGATGTCCTTGATTTTCTTAGAGATAAGGCCCATGATGGGCTTCTACATCTCTTTCTGACAGACTTAGGGAGCACAAAAATAGTGCTAGGCTTGCCGACACTAATAATGCTCTTATCTGTCACGTCAGAGATCACAGCCATCTTATTGACTGGTCTTCTGCTAAAACTGTCTTCCCTACTTCCAACTTTAACAGTCGCCGTCTGGTTGAATTCTCCCTAATACACAACTTTCCTTGTATGAATCTTAGTCCTGGCTTCGTCTTTGTAGATGCCTTCCTCCCCCACTACATTGTAAAATGCTCCAAACTTCAGAACACCCGTGACTTAACCTTATTCCTCTTTTTTCCTTCTTCTCCCTCTTCCCCTTTCCTCTTTCCTTTTCTCTTCTGGGTTGTCTTTCTTTCTTCTGTCTTGTGATTCTGTTCGTTTATTATTTATTTCATTACTTCCCCTCCCCCCCCACCTCTGTGTACTTGCAATCCCTCTGTGGGCACCTAGCTCCCTTGCAGTGCTCCCCTTTCTTTGTATTTGACTGGCTCCTCCTCCTCTTTATTCCCCACTACTACTACTACTACTACTACTACTACTACTACTACTACTACTTCTACTACTACTACTACTACCACTACTACTACTACTACTACCACTACTACTACTACTACTACTACTACTACTACTACTACTACTACTACTACTACCACCACTACATCTTCCTGCCTATATATACCCGTCCTTCTCTACTTCTCGTTAGTGTGACTTTATAAATGGTCCAAGTCGGACCGAAACGTCGTCGTAAGCTCCTCTCGTCTATGTGCGGGTTATTTGTGTATCGTTCCAGTCACGGTATTGTGCCTTTTTCTGTTATCTGTTCTTATGTATGTATCTGTTCTTATGTATGTATCTGTTCTTATGTATGTATCTGTTCTTATGTATCTGTTCTTATGTATGTATCTGTTCTTATGTATCTGTTCTTATGTATGTATCTGTTCTTATGTATCTGTTCTTATGTATGTATCTGTTCTTATGTATCTGTTCTTATGTATGTATCTGTTCTTATGTATGTATCTGTTCTTATGTATGTATCTGTTATGTATCTGTTCTTATGTATGTATCTGTTCTTATGTATCTGTTCTTATGTATGTATCTGTTCTTATGTATGTATCTGTTATGTATGTATCTGTTCTTATGTATCTGTTCTTATGTATGTATCTGTTCTTATGTATGTATCTGTTCTTATGCATCTGTCCTTATGTATGTATCTGTTCTTATGTATGTATCTGTTCTTATGTATGTATCTGTTCTTATGCATGTATCTGTTCTTATGTATGTATCTGTTTTTATGTATCTGTTCTTATGTATGTATCTGTTCTTATGTACGTATCTGTTCTTATGTATGTATCTGTTCTTATGTATGTATCTGTTATGTATGTAACTGTTCTTATGTATGTATCTGTTCTTATGTATGTATCTGTTCTTATGTATCTGTTCTTATGTATGTATCTGTTCTTATGTATGCATCTGTTCTTATGTATCTGTTCTTATGTATGTATCTGTTCTTATGTATGTATCTGTTCTTATGTATCTGTTCTTATGAATGTATCTGTTCTTATGTATCTTTTCTTATGTATCTTTTGTTATGTATCTTTTCTTATGTATCTGTTCTTATGTATCTGTTATGTATATATCTGTTCTTATGTATGCATCTGTTATGTATGTATCTGTTCTTATGTATGCATCTGTTATGTATGTATATGTTCTAATGTATGTATCTGTTCTTATGTATGTATCTGTTCTTATGTATGTACCTGTTTTTATATATGTATCTGTTCTTATGTATGTATCTGTTCTTATGTATGTATATGTTCTGATGTATGTATCTGTTCTTATGTATCTGTTCTTATGTATGTATCTGTTTTTATATATGTATGTTCTTATGTATGTATCTGTTCTTATGTATGTATATGTTCTGATGTATCTGTTCTTATGTATCTGTTATTATGTATGTATCTGTTCTTATGTATGTATCTGTTCTTATGTATGTATCTGTTATTATGTATCTGTTCTTATGTATGTATCTGTTATTATGTAATTAAAACTCAGATATTGTTATTCCACATCAACACTGCTTCAGTAGTTTCAACAGTACGTAAACATTTAAAGGTTATAAACAGAGAATCACACTTCCGTTCACCCGTTAAGAGATCTTTTGAAACAGCAATTGTAATATGCAACTGAATAAAGACATTTTGCACAAATATGTTTACACTGACAATTTCCTTAAAGGAATGTTTATGAAATAATGTGTATATTTTAACCTGCGTTATTACTTTAGTATGTTTAGTGTTAGCAGTCAGTGTGAGGGGGAAGGTTGCTTCTGCTTCTGTACATTATGCTACTGTTATTACTTTAGTATGTTTAGTGTTCGCAGTCAGTGTGAGGGGGAAGGTTGCTTCTGCTTCTGTACATTATGCTACTGTTATAAGTCTTTGATTATTTATATCTCTGCACTGTATTGTGTGAAGTCTTTGATTAGATGATATACACTCACTGTGTAAACTCGGTGTAGTGTGAGTTGTACACCCAGATACTTGTGTCAATCTTAAGAGTTATGTGTGATGAAGCTAAATTAATATAATTAGTCTTGTGTTGATCTTTAACAAGTTGATTAACTTATAGTTAGTGTCTGGGTTGACATGAGTCATCTCCAGATGGTGACCCGTCAGTGTCTCCTGAAGATGTGTGGTGACCCGTCACTGTCTCCTGAAGGAGTGCCGGTGTTTGCATACATGATTTACATATTAATGTGTATATGTATGTATGTATGTGTGCGTAGCGTAGACGTAGAAGTGTGAGGCGTGGGTGAGGGTGTATTTGTGTTTACATACTACTAATACTGAAGCAGAGGATTATATATATATATATATATATATATATATATATATATATATATATATATATATATATATATATATATGTATACACATATATATGCATTGTTGAATAAATGTTTGTGTATGTTTGATACAGAGGTGTGTGTGTATGTGTTGCTTTATTCGTCTGTATGTGTGATGACTGTATAGCATGTGTATGTAGAAATACAGAATTGGGTGTATGGAAGAGTGCGCACTTGTGAAACTTAACGTAACAGGCAAATAAAGAAGATCAATACCAAGAAAAAAAAGATAACTGGTAACGATTACAGTTACCAAGCAAGGAACACACACCCACACTGATCTACGCACATAAAAACGTTCATAAATACACTTACATAGCTAAATAATTGAATAAACTAATAACTAACATAGGTACAATATTAAATATAAATATATGTTCCAAATTTTCACTAGTGGCCAGTTCTTGGTGGATGAACTGTGATAGAGATCTCTCTCGTCTCAGGTAGTCGACGTTCGAGTCTGTCCAGGAGGATGTTATTTCAGAGCGCAGATTATCTGTGTGTCCTCCTCTGTAATAACATCTTCCTCTGTATACTGACATTAATACACTTGTGTAGTAATATCATTAGTAATATCATATATGGACAGTGCTTCAAGGCTGGCTGAAACTGCTGACCTCAGGGAAGTGATGAAGGGTGAATACCTGGATCCGCGGACCTGGGGTGGGACTTGCTGACCTCAGGGAAGTGGTGAAGGGTGAATACCTGGAACCACAGACCTGGGGTGGGACTTGCTGACCTCAGGGAAGTGGTGAAGGGTGAATACCTGGAACCACAGACCTGGGGTGGGACTTGCTGACCTCAGGGAAGTGGTGAAGGGTGAATACCTGGATCCACAGACCTGGGGTGGGACTTGCTGACCTCAGGGAAGTGGTGAACGGTGAATACCTGGATCCACGGACCTGCGGTGGGACTGCTGACCTCAGGGAAGTGGTGAAGGGTGAATACCTGGAACCATGGACCTGGGGTGGGACTGCTGACCTCAGGGAAGTGGTGAAGGGTGAATACCTGGAACCATGGACCTGGGGTGGGACTGCTGACCTCAGGGAAGTGGTGAAGGGTGAATACCTGGAACCATGGACCTGGGGTGGGACTGCTGACCTCAGGGAAGTGGTGAACGGTGAATACCTGGATCCACGGACCTGGGGTGGGACTGCTGACCTCAGGGAAGTGGTGAAGGGTGAATACCTGGATCCATGGACCTGGAGTGGGACTTGCTGACCTCAGGGAAGTGGTGAAGGGTAAATACCTGGATCCACGGACCTGGGGTGGGACTGCTGACCTCAGGGAAGTGGTGAAGGGTAAATACCTGGATCCACGGACCTGGGGTGGGACTGCTGACCTCAGGGAAGTGGTGAAGGGTAAATACCTGGATCCACGGACCTGGGGTGGGACTGCTGACCTGGGACGGGAACTTCAAGGGAAGGGAAGACATCCGGGGGCCCACGGATGAATTCCCGGGGAAGGCTTAGATGTAAGAGTTGAGATTACTGAGTGACTTAAATGCAAGATTACTGGGTGTAGGATAGGAAGTGTAGGATAGGAATTGTAGGATAGGAAGTGGGAAAGGGAGAATATCTGAGGGGACAGAGATGGACTCCTGGACACATGAACCTGGGGAAGGGAAGCTTACTGAGTGAAGGATAGAAAGTGTAGGATAGGAAGTGTAGGATAGGAAGTGCGGAAGGGAGAATATCTGAGGGGACACAGATGGACTCCTGGACTCATGAACCTGGGGAAGGGAAGCTTACTGAGTGAAGGATAGAAAGTGTAGGATAGGAAGTGTAGGATAGGAAGTGCGAAAGGGAGAATATCTGAGGGGACACAGATGGACTCCTGGACTCATGAACCTGGGGAAGGGAAGCTTACTGAGTGAAGGATAGAAAGTGTAGGATAGGAAGTGTAGGATAGGAAGTGCGAAAGGGTGAATATCTGAGGGGACACAGATGGACTCCTGGACTCATGAACCTGGGGAAGGTAAGCTTACTGAGTGTAGGATAGAAAGTGTAGGATAGGAAGTGTAGGATAGGAAGTGTAGGATGGGAAGTGGGGAAGGGAGAATATCTGAGGGGACACAGATGGACTCCTGGACTCATGAACCTAGGGAAGGTAAGCTTACTGAGTGTAGGATAGGAAGTGTAGGATAGGAAGTGTAGGATAGGAGTGGGGAAGGGAGAATATCTGAAGGGGCATAGATGGACTTCTGGACACATGAACCTGGGGAAGGTAAGATTACTGAGTGTAGGATAGAAAGTGTAGGATAGGATGTGTAGGATAGGAAATGGGGAAGGGAGAATGTCTGAGGGGACACAGATGGACTCCTGGACACATGAACCTGGGGAAGGTAAGCTTACTGAGTGAAGGATAGAAAGTGTAGGATAGGAAGTGTAGGATAGGAAGTGCGGAAGGGAGAATATCTGAGGGGACACAGATGGACTCCTGGACTCATGAACCTGGGGAAGGGAAGCTTACTGAGTGAAGGATAGAAAGTGTAGGATAGGAAGTGTAGGATAGGAAGTGCGAAAGGGAGAATATCTGAGGGGACACAGATGGACTCCTGAACTCATGAACCTGGGGAAGGGAAGCTTACTGAGTGAAGGATAGAAAGTGTAGGATAGGAAGTGGAGGATAGGAAGTGCGAAAGGGAGAATATCTGAGGGGACACAGATGGACTCCTGGACTCATGAACCTGGGGAAGGGAAGCTTACTGAGTGAAGGATAGAAAGTGTAGGATAGGAAGTGTAGGATAGGAAGTGCGAAAGGGAGAATATCTGAGGGGACACAGATGGACTCCTGGACTCATGAACCTAGGGTAGGTAAGCTTACTGAGTGTAGGATAGAAAGTGTAGGATAGGAAGTGTTGGATAGGAAGTGTAGGATGGGAAGTGGGGAAGGGAGAATATCTGAGGGGACACAGATGGACTCCTGGACTCATGAACCTAGGGAAGGTAAGCTTACTGAGTGTAGGATAGGAAGTGTAGGATAGGAAGTGTAGGATAGGAAGTGTAGGATAGGAAGTGTGGAAGGGAGAATATCTGAAGGGGCATAGATGGACTTCTGGACACATGAACCTGGGGAAGGTAAGATTACTGAGTGTAGGATAGAAAGTGTAGGATAGGATGTGTAGGATAGGAAGTGGGGAAGGGAGAATGTCTGAGGGGACACAGATGGACTCCTGGACACATGAACCTGGGGAAGGTAAGATTACTGAGTGTAGGATAGAAAGTGTATGATAGGAAGTGTAGGATAGGAAGTGGGGAAGGTAGAATATCTGAGGGGACACAGATGGACTCCGTAGGAATGCGGATGGGCAAGGAGGTTTTAGAGTGGGTAGTGGATGTGTAGATCAAGTGTTTACATTGAAGCATATATGTGAACATTATTTAGATAAAGGTAGGGAAGTTTTTATTGCATTTATGGATTTAGAAAAGGCATATGATAGACTGGATAGGGGAGCAATGTGGCAGATGTTGCAAGTGTATGGAATAGGTGGTAAGTTACTAAATGCTGTAAAGAGTTTTTTTGAGGATAGTGAGGCTCAGGTTAGGGTGTGTAGAAGAGAGGGAGACAACTTCCCGGTAAAAGTAGGTCTTAGACAGGGATGTGTAATGTCACCATGGTTGTTTAATATATTTATAGATGGGGTTGTAAAAGAAGTAAATGCTAGGGTGTTCGGGAGAGGAGTAGGATTAAATTATGGGGAATCAAATACAAAGTGGGAATTGACACAGGTGCTTTTTGCTGATGATACTGTGCTCATGGGAGATTCTAAAGAAAAATTGCAAAGGTTAGTGGATGAGTTTGGGAGTGTGTGTAAAGGTAGAAAGTTGAAAGTGAACATAGAAAAGAGTAAGGTGTTGAGGGTATCAAATGATTTAGATAAAGAAAAATTGGATATCAAATTGGGGAGGAGGAGTATGGAGGAAGTGAATGTTTTCAGATACTTGGGAGTTGACGTGTCGTGTCAGCGGATGGATTTATGAAGGATGAGGTTAAACATAGAATTAATAAGGGAAAAAAGGTGAGTGGTGCGTAGTGGTATATTTGGAGACAAAAAAAAACGTTATCTATGGTGGCAATATATATATATATATATATATATATATATATATATATATATATATATATATATATATATATATGTGTATATTATTATTATTTTTATTATCACACTGGCCGATTCCCACCAAGGCAGGGTGGCCCGAAAAAGAAAAACTTTCACCATCATTCACTCCATCACTGTCTTGCCAGAAGGGTGCTTTACACTACAGTTTTTAAACTGCAACATTAACACCCCTCCTTCAGAGTGCAGGCACTGTACTTCCCATCTCCAGGACTCAAGTCCGGCCTGCCGGTTTCCCTGAACCCCTTCATAAATGTTACTTTGCTCACACTCCAACAGCACGTCAAGTATTAAAAACCATTTGTCTCCATTCACTCCTATCAAACACGCTCACGCATGCCTGCTGGAAGTCCAAGCCCCTCGCACACAAAACCTCCTTTACCCCCTCTCTCCAACCTTTCCTAGGCCGACCCCTACCCCGCCTTCCTTCCACTACAGACTGATACACTCTTGAAGTCATTCTGTTTCGCTCCATTCTCTCTACATGTCCGAACCACCTCAACAACCCTTCCTCAGCCCTCTGGACAACAGTTTTGGTAATCCCGCACCTCCTCCTAACTTCCAAACTACGAATTCTCTGCATTATATTCACACCACACATTGCCCTCAGACATGACATCTCCACTGCCTCCAGCCTTCTCCTCGCTGCAACATTCATCACCCATGCTTCACACCCATATAAGAGCGTTGGTAAAACTATACTCTCATACATTCCCCTCTTTGCCTCCAAGGACAAAGTTCTTTGTCTCCACAGACTCCTAAGTGCACCACTCACTCTTTTCCCCTCATCAATTCTATGATTCACCTCATCTTTCATAGACCCATCCGCTGACACGTCCACTCCCAAATATCTGAATACATTCACCTCCTCCATACTCTCTCCCTCCAATCTGATATTCAATCTTTCATCACCTAATCTTTTTGTTATCCTCATAACCTTACTCTTTCCTGTATTCACCTTTAATTTTCTTCTTTTGCACACCCTACCAAATTCATCCACCAATCTCTGCAACTTCTCTTCAGAATCTCCCAAGAGCACAGTGTCATCAGCAAAGAGCAGCTGTGACAACTCCCACTTTGTGTGTGATTCTTTATCTTTTAACTCCACGCCTCTTGCCAAGACCCTCGCATTTACTTCTCTTACAACCCCATCTATAAATATATTAAACAACCACGGTGACATCACACATCCTTGTCTAAGGCCTACTTTTACTGGGAAAAAATTTCCCTCTTTCCTACATACTCTAACTTGAGCCTCACTATCCTCGTAAAAACTCTTCACTGCTTTCAGTAACCTACCTCCTACACCATACACTTGCAACATCTGCCACATTGCCCCCCTATCCACCCTGTCATACGCCTTTTCCAAATCCATAAATGCCACAAAGACCTCTTTAGCCTTATCTAAATACTGTTCACTTATATGTTTCACTGTAAACACCTGGTCCACACACCCCCTACCTTTCCTAAAGCCTCCTTGTTCATCTGCTATCCTATTCTCCGTCTTACTCTTAATTCTTTCAATAATAACTCTACCATACACTTTACCAGGTATACTCAGCAGACTTATCCCCCTATAATTTTTGCACTCTCTTTTATCCCCTTTGCCTTTATACAAAGGAACTATGCATGCTCTCTGCCAATCCCTAGGTACCTTACCCTCTTCCATACATTTATTAAATAATTGCACCAACCACTCCAAAACTATATCCCCACCTGCTTTTAACATTTCTATCTTTATCCCATCAATCCCGGCTGCCTTACCCCCTTTCATTTTACCTACTGCCTCACGAACTTCCCCCACACTCACAACTGGCTCTTCCTCACTCCTACAAGATGTTATTCCTCCTTGTCCTATACACGAAATCACAGCTTCCCTATCTTCATCAACATTTAACAATTCCTCAAAATATTCCCTCCATCTTCCCAATACCTCTAACTCTCCATTTAATAACTCTCCTCTCCTATTTTTAACTGACAAATCCATTTGTTCTCTAGGCTTTCTTAACTTGTTAATCTCACTCCAAAACTTTTTCTTATTTTCAACAAAATTTGTTGATAACATCTCACCCACTCTCTCATTTGCTCTCTTTTTACATTGCTTCACCACTCTCTTAACCTCTCTCTTTTTCTCCATATACTCTTCCCTCCTTGCATCACTTCTACTTTGTAAAAACTTCTCATATGCTAACTTTTTCTCCCTTACTACTCTCTTTACATCATCATTCCACCAATCGCTCCTCTTCCCTCCCGCACCCACTTTCCTGTAACCACAAACTTCTGCTGAACACTCTAACACTACATTTTTAAACCTACCCCATACCTCTTCGACCCCATTGCCTATGCTCTCATTAGCCCATCTATCCTCCAATAGCTGTTTATATCTTACCCTAACTGCCTCCTCTTTTAGTTTATAAACCTTCACCTCTCTCTTCCCTGATACTTCTATTCTCCTTGTATCCCATCTACCTTTTACTCTCAGTGTAGCTACAACTAGAAAGTGATCTGATATATCTGTGGCCCCTCTATAAACATGTACATCCTGAAGTCTACTCAACAGTCTTTTATCTACCAATACATAATCCAACAAACTACTGTCATTTCGCCCTACATCATATCTTGTATACTTATTTATCCTCTTTTTCTTAAAATATGTATTACCTATAACTAAACCCCTTTCTATACAAAGTTCAATCAAAGGGCTCCCATTATCATTTACACCTGGCACCCCAAACTTACCTACCACACCCTCTCTAAAAGTTTCTCCTACTTTAGCATTCAGGTCCCCTACCACAATTACTCTCTCACTTGGTTCAAAGGCTCCTATACATTCACTTAACATCTCCCAAAATCTCTCTCTCTCCTCTGCATTCCTCTCTTCTCCAGGTGCATACACGCTTATTATGACCCACTTCTCGCATCCAACCTTTACTTTAATCCACATAATTCTTGAATTTACACATTCATATTCTCTTTTCTCCTTCCATAACTGATCATTCAACATTACTGCTACCCCTTCCTTTGCTCTAACTCTCTCAGATACTCCAGATTTAATCCCATTTATTTCCCCCCACTGAAACTCCCCTACCCCCTTCAGCTTTGTTTCGCTTAGGGCCAGGACATCCAACTTCTTTTCATTCATAACATCAGCAATCATCTGTTTCTTGTCATCCGCACTACATCCACGCACATTTAAGCATATATATATATATATATATATATATATATATATATATATATATATATATATATATATATATATATATATATAATACAGTGCCCTTTGTTCAGACATAAAAGACGTCACACATCCTTGTACAAAATCCATAATGACATCAAACATCGTTATCTAAGACTCACAGCAACATCACTCATTGTTGTCTAAGTAAATCGGAAGAGTCATGTTTTATTGATGGAACTGATACCAACGTAATGACGCCATTCGGAAGAAGAAGGCTCACTTATATTTAAGGTTAAAGGACTTAAAGGTTTGCCTTCAGGAACTTCTGACAGAGTAAGCGGGTGAGTGGATCGTAGATTACCACTGACCTCCAGATACCCGGGTTTGGAAACTCAGAACTAAGTCTAAGGTTGAAAGTAGCCGCAAACTCTTAATTTATGCCACAGTGGCGTTAGATCTCATTGACGAAAGTATATATCAATACTATTGAGTTGATTGTGAGTTATATTATGTTTTGCAATATAATGTTAAGTTTTATTTAAATTATATTTTATTATGTAATATGTTACAATATGTTAAGATATTAACATAACATGAAGATAAATACTATATATTACCAGCACGATGGAAAAGTAGACACACATGCAATATAATGAAATATAATGAAATTGACTGCTGAGAAGAGATTGAATCTGAGAAAGACCTACCCAGCATGGGTCAGTAGGTTTGTTGCTGTTTAGGATAACGAGGAAGAAGTTTCCCGGCGAAGATGTTAAGCTATGTTGTAAAAGCTTCATTTTAAAGTCTAGGGATAAGCGAGCAACCAGCAGGCTCTTCTCCACTTCTACTCTCACCACAACACCAAAACTGAACCTGACGTTATCATAAGTTTCTTCCTTCGTCACCTCGTAATCTGTAGTAGTAACTTCCTGGAGGAAGAATGTTCCTTCATCTAAAAGGTATTTTGTGAACGTCAGTATTCTCATTATTATAGACTGCAGACCCTGTACATATATATGAAGTATTACATTGTCATTATTTTTTTCGAATTTTTGGTTTGTCGAGTCTCAAGAAGCGGAATGTTTGCTGCACTTGTAAAAGTTATGAAAATCAATTATATCTGCGTTATAGCTCAATATCCACAGTCAATATAGAAACATGGTTATTGAACAGATGATTACTTTTAAACTATTAATTAACTACAGCACATCAGGTCTGAGTAATATTGTTCTCTCTCATTATGAGTAAGAGTATTATTGAAAAAAATATTCTCTACATTAATTAAGGTTCCCAGTGTTAATGAGTGTATAAAGAGGCTCTCCAGTGCACAGTTTATAATAGTAAAGGAAATACAACTTGCAGAATAAACTTTTACTGGAATAGTTTGTCTGTATTGATCTTTATTAAAATATTTCTTGAACAATCTTAACACTTTAATAAGTAATAATGTGTTTTGTACTCATATACAATCTCAGTACTATTTAACAATGTGTAATAATGTATTAACACAACTGTGAACCCCAAACACAACATTTCCTCACTGAGGAACTTAACTTCTCACATGTGGTAACTCCATGTATCACTGCCCATCTTTAAGTGCTTTAACGTTAAATATATCTGAGTCTTCCTCTTCTGAACGTCGTCAACATGTAATGGTTGATGCATCTTACGGACAGAATATTACCCATTAAGTTAAGATTGTGAGACGGCACACTTGTCACTATAGTAAAATAGTTAAAACACTTGGAATCGTTGGGATCAGTTCCATAACTAATAAATGACTCTTCTCATATACTTAAATAAAGATGTGTGATGTTACTGTGAAGTCAGGATGTGTGAAGTCACTGAGTCTCAGTGATGTGTGATGTTGCTGCGAATCTAAGACAATGATGCATGTCACTGTGAGTCTTATATAAGGATGTGATGTCACTATGTGTCTAAGACGAGGACGTGTGACGTCATCTTTGTCTGAACAAAGGACACTGTATACAGAGCAAAGTTTCACGTATAGGCATTGTGTCGCTCAAGATACAGCTTAGCTTGATTTAGCCCTGTATTGTTTATATAATAATAATAATAATAATAATAATAATAATAATAATAATAATAATAATAATAATAATAATAATAATAATAATAAATATACTATGTATAGAAAGCCTCCGTTTATACAGGTCATTTCAAACAACAACATCCATCTAGGTGGACAGGAGCAGCAGGTGTAAAGAAACATGTTCAAATGTTAAGGAGACTCTTGTTCACATGGATCGATCCCGGAATGTGTGAAATATTGTTTCTTTACAGGTGTAACTACTAATAATTATATTATATATTATATATATTATAATAATTTATATTATATATTATATATATATATTATAATAATTACTATTATATATTATATATATTATAATAATTACTATTATATATTATTATTAGTATTATTATTATTATTATTCGAAGTAGTAGTAGTAGTAGGCCATTGGTTCGTCTTTAGGGGGACCCCCCTCCCCACTTACTGTGTTTTTGATGCTTTTTCTATGTCTGTGTGTCCATGTCCCATCAGATATTTTCCATTCCCCACTTCGTATCCTACACTCAGCAATACTACCTTCCCCAGGTTCGTGTGTCCAGGAGTCCATCTGTGTCCCCTCAGATATTCTCCCTTCCCCACTTCCTATCCTACACTCAGCAATCTTACCTCCCCCAGGTCCATGTGTCCAGGAGTCCATCTGTGTCCCCTCAGATATTCTCCCTTCCCCACTTCCTATCCTACACTCAGCAATCCTACCTCCCCCAGGTCCATGTGTCCAGGAGTCCATCTGTGTCCCCTCAGATATTCTCACTTCCCCACTTCCTATCCTACACTCAGCAATCCTACCTTCCCCAGGTCCATGTGTCCAGGAGTCCATCTGGGTCCCCTCAGATATTCTCCCTTCCTCACTTCCTATCCTACACTCAGCAATCCTACCTCCCCCAGGTTCATGTGTCCAGGAATCCATCTGTCCGCCTTCAGATATTCTCCCTTCCTCACTTCCTATCCTACACTCACAATCCTACCTCCCCCAGGTCCATGTGTCCAGGAGTTCATCTGTGTCTCCTCAGATATTCTCCCTTCCCCACTTCCTATCCTACACTCAACAATCCTACCTCCCCCAGGTTCATGTGTCCAGGAGTCCATCTGTCCGCCTTCAGATATTCCCCTTTCCGCACTTCCCCAAGGTTTCCTCGACTTTCCCAGGTTCATGTGTCCAGGAATCCATCCGTGGGCCCCCGGATGTCTTCCCTTCCCATGAAGTTCCGGAAATTCTTCTCGATATTTTGAGGCCTCACCCAGTCCCACCCCCCAGACATCAGCAGTCCCACCCCAGGTCAGTGGTTCCAGGTATACACCCTTCACCACTTCCCTGAGGTCAGCAAGTCCCACCCCTGGTCAGTGGTTCCCACCCTTCGCCACTTCCCTGAGGTCAGCAAGTCCCAACCCAGGTCAGTGGTTCCAGGTATACACCCTTCACCACTTCCCTGAAGTCAGCAAGTCCCACCTCAGGTCAGTGGTTCCAGGAATACAACCCTTCACCACTTCCCTGAGGTCAGCAATCCCACCTCAGGTCCATGGTTCCAGGTATTCACCCTTCACCACTTCCCTGAGGTCAGCAAGTCCCACCCCAGGTCCGTGGTTCCAGGCATTCACCCTTCACCACTTCCCTGAGGTCAGCAAGTCCCACCCCAGATGTTCTTCTCCACTTCCCTGAGGTCAGCAATCCCACCCCAGGTCCGTGGTTCCAGGTATACACCTTTCCCCACTTCCCTGAGGTCAGCAGTCCCACCCCAGGTCCGTCGTTCCAGGTATACCACCCTTCACCACTTCCCTGAGGTCAGCAAGTCCCACCCCAGGTCCGTGGTTCCAGGTATTCACCCTTCACCACTTCCCTGAGGTCAGCAAGTCCCACCCCAGGTCCAGTGGTTCCAGGTATTCACCCTTCACCACTTCCCTGAGGTCAGCAAGTCCCACCCCAGGTCAGTGGTTCCAGGTATTCACCCTTCACCACTTCCCTGAGGTCAGCAAGTCCCACCCCAGGTCCGTGGTTCCAGGTATTCACCCTTCACCACTTCCCTGAGGTCAGCAGTCCCACCCCAGGTCCGTGGTTCCAGGTATTCACCCTTCACCACTTCCCTGAGGTCAGCAAGTCCCACCCCAGGTCCGTGGTTCCAGGTATTCACCCTTCACCACTTCCCTGAGGTCAGCAGTCCCACCCCAGGTCCGTGGTTCCAGGTATTCACCCTTCACCACTTCCCTGAGGTCAGCAGTCCCACCCCAGGTCCGTGGTTCCAGGTATTCACCCTTCACCACTTCCCTGAGGTCAGCAGTCCCACCCCAGGTCCGTGGTTCCAGGTATACACCCTTCACCACTTCCCTGAGGTCAGCAAGTCCCACCCCAGGTCCGTGGTTCCAGGTATTCACCCTTCACCACTTCCCTGAGGTCAGCAAGTCCCACCCCAGGTCCGTGGTTCCAGGTATTCACCCTTCACCACTTCCCTGAGGTCAGCAGTCCCACCCCAGGTCCGTGGTTCCAGGTGATAGTCCCACCCCTTCCCACCCTTCACCACTTCCCTGAGGTCAGCAAGTCCCACCCCAGGTCCGTGGTTCCAGGTATTCACCCTTCACCACTTCCCTGAGGTCAGCAGTCCCACCCCAGGTCCGTGGTTCCAGGTATTCACCCTTCACCACTTCCCTGAGGTCAGCAAGTCCCACCCCAGGTCCGTGGTTCCAGGTATTCACCCTTCACCACTTCCCTGAGGTCAGCAAGTCCCACCCCAGGTCCGTGGTTCCAGGTATTCACCCTTCACCACTTCCCTGAGGTCAGCAAGTCCCACCCCAGGTCCGTGGTTCCAGGTATTCACCCTTCACCACTTCCCTGAGGTCAGCAAGTCCCACCCCAGGTCCGTGGTTCCAGGTATTCACCCTTCACCACTTCCCTGAGGTCAGCAAGTCCCACCCCAGGTCCGTGGTTCCAGGTATTCACCCTTCACCACTTCCCTGAGGTCAGCAGGTAGTCCCACCCCAGGTCCGTGGTTCCAGGTATTCACCCTTCACCACTTCCCTGAGGTCAGCAAGTCCCACCCCAGGTCCGTGGTTCCAGGTATTCACCCTTCACCACTTCCCTGAGGTCAGCAAGTCCCACCCCAGGTCCGTGGATCCAGGTATTCACCCTTCACCACTTCCCTGAGGTCAGCCCTTCACCACTTTCCTGAGGTCAGCAAGTCCCACCCCAGGTCCGTGGTTCCAGGTATTCACCCTTCACCACTTCCCTGAGGTCAGCAAGTCCCACCCCAGGTCCGTGGTTCCAGGTATTCACCCTTCACCACTTCCCTGAGGTCAGCAGTTTCAGCCAGCCTTGAAGTACTGTCCATATATGATATTACTACACAAGTGTATTAATATCAGTATACAGAGGAAGATGTTATTACAGAGGAGGACACGCAGATAATCTGCGCTCTGTAATAACATCCTCCTGGACAGACTCGAACGTCGACTACCTGAGACAAGAGAGATCTCTATCACAGTTCGTCCACCAAGAACTGGCCACTAGTGAAAATTTGGAACATATATTTATATTCAATATTTTACCTATATGTCAGTTATTAACTTGTTAAATTAATTAGTTGTGTAAGTGCATTTGTGAACGTTTTTATGTGCGAAGATTAGTGTGGGTGTGTGAACCTTTGTGTTCACTGCATGGTAAGTGTAATTAATTGTTATCAGTTATCTTTATGCCCTCGTTATTGATCTTTATTTTCACAGTACGCTAAGGTTCACAAGCGAGCACTCTTCTATACATTCAATTCTGTATTTCCACATACACATCCTACACACACACACAACACATACAGACGCACGAATAAAGCAACACACACACAAAATCCTCTATCAAATATACACATACATTTATTCAACAGTGCATTTATAATCCTCTCTTTTCAGTTTTACTAGTATGTAAACACAAGTACACACGCACCCCACACCTTACACTTTTAACCTCTACGCTACACACACACACAAACACAAACACACACATGTACACATCAATATGTAAATAACGTGTGCAAACACTGACACTCCTTCAGGAGAGAGTGACGGGTCACCATCTGGAGAAGACTCATGTCAACACAGACACCAACTGTAAGTTAATCAAACTCTCAAAGTTCGACACAAAACTAATTATATTAATTGAGCTCCATCACACAAAACTCTTAAGACTGACACAAGTATCTGGGTGTACAACTCACTAGCACACTACACTGAGTTTACACAGTCAGTATATATCGTCTCATCAAAGACTTCACACAATACAGTGATACAAAGACTAAGTCTTATAACACTAACATAGTCTACAGTGTTGGACAAATTCCTTCACATCTTAGACTGCAGAAGCAACCTTCGCCCTCACACTGAGTGCTAACACTAAACACTCTAAAGTAATAACGCTGGTTAAAATATATTGATCATATCATAAACTTTCTATTATGGAAATTGTTCTCAGTGTAAACATATTTGTGAAAAATATCATTATTCAGGTGCATATTACAATTGCTGTTTCAAAAGATCCATTAACGGGTGAACAGAAGTGTGAGTCTGTTTATAACCGTCAAATGTTTACGTACTGTTGAAACTACTGAAGCAGTGTTGATGTAGAATAATAGTATCTGAGTTTTAATTATATCTATTAGTTAGTAAACATCGGTCTTCACAAGTCTAGCTTTGTGTCACACTTTGCTTCTAATACACTTCAACAGCTGCCAGACACAGTGTTAGAATTGTACAAAAAAAATGTAGGCAATATTAACAGTAGATGTTTGTGTATTGTTTGCTGAGTATACCAGGAAAAGTGTATATCAGAACTGTGATTTACAAGTGATGCGAAAGACAAAGTTTAAGTAATGAAGAACAGAGACTAAAACGGGAAGGTGATGTATGGATCAACATAATTTACCACAAGTTAAACATAGCAAGCATCGTTGCAAAATAATATATTTTTGTTGAAAGTTTTGAAAAGACAGCACAGCAACATATAAGTTCATAAAACAGCAGTATACCAGACAAACATTGACTCGAATTTGCCAGGTTGAAGGACAGGCTGATAAAATGTTTTTTGTCAGATCGAGACTACTATGATAGTCAGGTTTATTCCTGGAGAGATACTATTTGTGTGTTATGTATTGTGTTATTTGTATTAACATCATATAGAGGAGATAAGCGTGGATGAGAGTGGGATATGGAGTCTGAGAATTGTTAAGTGAATGTTTTGGGAATTTTGAGTCGACATAATTGTTCTGGAAGACATGAATGACAATATAGGAGAAACTATCGTCGAAGATGTCATAGGAAAATACAACATAAAATAACACTACATCATCATACAAGAATGGCAACTTGGAAGAAAATTAAAGTGACAAGTAAGAACAGTTCAGTGACAATAAAGAGCACCGTAAACCACAAAGACAGTAAAAAAAAAAACAACGATATTCAAACACGTAAGAACAGCACAGTAACATAGAAGAAGAGTACAGGAATATAATGAAGCAATACATTAATACACAAGTACAATAACTTTAAAAAAAACGCGGTTAAACAAGACAATACTCTAAAATGACAAACTATTACGGTAATACATAAAAACAATACATTAACTCGGAGAGCAATACAGCAAAACACGAGAACTGTACCGTAAAACACAATACAGTAACATACAACACAACAGCAACACTCAAGTATCGTACATCAACATTCAATAACAATATAGTAAAACACTGGAACAGAAGGTTAACATACTAGTAAATAAAAGATGAGTGTACGAGACATTAAGAAGACCTTCCAGCCAAGTTATTACATGGTCGCTGAAATTTCTTTTGTCAGGAGATCGAGTCCCTGAGTTTGAAGATTCTATTTTCTTCACCCAGAGTTTTATTGTTTTATTTGAGTGTGTGAGTGTTTGGTTACCAATGTTTTCTCATAATACAGAAGATGTGAGAGAAGTGAAGATGAGAAAAAAGTGACAGACGTATTTAATATTTTTTCCTGGCACCTCTTTACCTTTGGAAAGGTAATTTGCAAGCGTCTACTTTGCTTTATCTAATGCAAGTGTTGATTTTTGCCTTCCATAATTAAGTGTTGTAGCGGTGAATGTATTTACCAGGTCGAAATACCATTTATGTTAAAGCATGAAGTTGTTGTCATTGTGTCAGGTCAGGTGTTGTCGTAGTGACAAGTTGCGGAATCATTCTCTCACATATCAAATAACATCAGTACCGGAGGATGTAAAACGGCCGATCACTAAAGCAGAATAAAAACTATAATTCACATTCACTGAACAATGTGTCAAGTTTAATAGGTAAACCTGAAGGAAGGCTTCACTAGGATTGCATGAATTATATTTAGGTACTCGTAAGGGGGATCTTTAAGAAGTTGCCGGATTTTTTCTTTATTATTTCTTCTTCGTCCAATTGTTATAAATTATTTCTCTGGTAACTCAAGAACGCCTCATACAATCGACTTCCAACTTTCAATGTTTTTGTACGATAACGAGAACCATATTCATGGAACAATTGGCAAGTTAACATGTCCTATGACCAAAATTATTGAAATCATTAACGTCATCCTGGAATGACTGAAATATCTTTCAAAACACTGAGTAGCTAAGCTTCAAACCTTCACAAAAACTGCCACATAATTCGTTGACGTTGGACACCGACATGTAAGTGTGTCGTTGCGGATTTGACCGTTTATGTAAAAAGTAGTGTGGAATTTTATTCTCCTAAAGCAACACACACACACACACACACACACACACACACACACACACACACACACACACACACGGGGAGTATTAATCATCCGGGGTTTATCCTGAGTACTTCAGTATTGATAAGTAAGATACTTGTCTAACTGTCAGGTATCTTTATTACGACACATTTCTCCTACACAAGATCATTGATGCTGCCTCCTCTGTATTACACTGAAGAAGTCTACCAGCACTGTCTTCTTGCACATCTACTGTCATGTGAGGTAGATATATTTCGGAATAAAGATATTTGTCAGTATTGAATTTCATTATAATATTCATACTTAAGTATTATCCAGGGGTTTCATTGTATACTACGACAATGTTTATCTTCCGTCCAGCTGATCAAGAGTTACTACGACAGTGTTTATCTTTCGTCCAGCTGATCAAGAGTTACTACGACAATGTTTATCTTCCGTCCAGCTGATCAAGAGTTACTACGACAATGTTTATCTTCCGTCCAGCTGATCAAGAGTTGCTACGACAATGTTTATCTTCCGTCCAGCTGATCAAGAGCTACTACGACAATATTTATCTTCCGTCCAGCTGATCAAGAGTTACTACGACAATGTTTATCTTCCGTCCAGCTGATCAAGAGCTACTACGACAATATTTATCTTCCGTCCAGCTGATCAAGAGTTTCTTAGTACAATTATTGTAGTTCTACTTTTCATTAGAGGTATTTTGCTGCCTCTAACCTGTCTCCTGCTCTTGTAAATAATTGTTTCAATCATCATATTTGCCAATATTTCCTGCAGTGTCTTACGTGTGTGTGTGTGTGTTGGTGTGGGTGTATATTTGTGTGTGTGTGTAAGGGTGTTGTCAGTAACCTCTGGTGAGTGAGTTGGGTGAGAGCTTCGTCTCGTCTAGCTGGTCCACTGTTCCAGGCTGTCTTGGTGGGTGTAATTACTGGACGCAGTTTTCTGTGTGTCCCCTCCAGTAATTCCACCCACCTGGACAGTCTCTACCGTAGACCAGGTAGACAAGACCAAGTTCCCATCAAGCAAGGTCACTGGGGAGGGGTCAAAAACTGCTAACCTTAGGGAAGTGGGGAACCACTGACCTGGGAATAACAAATGCATAACCATGGGAAATGAGGAAGGAAGTTCATCTGAGGGGACACAGATGACCTTATGGATACACGGAACTAGGGAAAGCACCAAAAAAAAGTGGAAGTGGGGAGTGTGGAAGGGCTGACATCCGGGGGCCCAAGGATGGAGACCTGGAAACATGATCCGGAAGGTAGGCAGAGAGAGAGGTCAAGAGAAAGAGGGGCGTACCTTGGAAAAGTGGGAAAGGGAGAATACCTGAGGGGACACAGGTGGACTCCTGGACTCGTGAACCTGAGGGAAACCCCAAGATGGTAGAGAGTGGGGAAGGGGGACCCTAAAGACGAATCACTGGCCTCCACGTGGCAGGGTCTGGTAACTCAGGGATAACAGTAGGAAAATAAGAAAACGTAGATTTCGGGAATTCTAATTTATCGGTAAAAGTAACTTTTAGGTAGATGGAACACTACAAGTAAAAGTAACTTTTCGATAGTGTGTGCTCCTGATGATGGTATACCTCAGGTAGAAGTAATTTTTAGACAGAGAGTGTTCTTGATGAAAGAGATACAGAGAGAGAAAGTGAAACTTGTTAAATTATTTAGTTATTATTTCTGGGTGACGTTTACCGTACATAAGGTAAGGAGAAGCCAATGTCTTTCACTCAACATCTTCACATTTCTCACTAGTGTTGTCTTTTAAATAACCTCTGTAACCAAAGTGGCTCTAACCTTTTAGGAAAGTAAATAATTTTTAAAACAAAATTATTATACATTTTATTCCCTCCAAAAATCATTTTTGAAACTACCGTAGCAACTAGAGTATTTTACAGAAATTAGGTCAGAATAATTTCTGGATATTGTTTTAGCATCTTTTGATTTGTAAAGAGACAAGAATAACTAAAACATTTAGATGATCATGTCTCTAGGCAAGTGAAGTGTTAGTGTCACACTTTACCTCTGATACAGTTTATAACAACCACACATAGTGTGAGTGTCACACTTTACCTCTGATACAGTTTATAACAACCACACATAGTGTGAGTGTCACACTTTACCTCTGATACAGTTTATAACAACCACACATAGTGTGAGTGTCACACTTTACCTCTGATACAGTTTATAACAACCATACATAGTGTCACAAACAATTACAAAATACTTTTTAAGTAAATTAAACAGTTGGTGTTTGTCTATTGTCTCTTTAGTATAACAGACAATGTGTATAATAGAAGGGTAATTAACAGAGTTAGGATGGAAACGCTGGTCTTAGTCATACGATGTCTCGCCACTTGAAGTTTTGGTC